>NW_027361713.1:18147500-18435000 GCF_039654945.1 Dendrobates tinctorius | reverse complement strand
AAGGAAAAAACAGAAAAAGGCAAAAAAAACTTGCAAGGACAAAATAAAACAAACAACATGAGTAGTTTTACAAGAAATAAAATCAGTGACATGAGTTACCGCACCTATACGCAAACAACGGTCAAGAATATGATGAGAACAAAACTGACAATGCCCACATCGATAATTACCTTTCGGGGACATCGAATTGAGCCAATTACTCTGTGGGTCTTCCATACGGTGATGTACAAGAATATCCTTTAAACTGACACTTTTCCTACAAGCAAAAAGGAGTCCGTTTTGTTCTCATCATATTCTTGACCGTTGTTTGCGTATGGGTGCGGTAACTCATTATGTCACTGATTTTATTTCTTGTAAAACAACTCATGTTGTTTATGTTTTATTTTGTCCTTGCAAGTTTTTTTACATAGGGAAAACTATACGTCCTCTTTATGTTAGGTTTAGGGAACACTTCAATTCTATTTTGACAGGTAAAGGGGTCCCTAGACTTATTAACCATATGAGAGAAGCACACGGTAGCAATCCCAATGCATTATCATTTGCTGGCATAGAAAGGGTTACTTTACCTCCACGGGGAGATGATTTGAATAAGAATTTACTGAAACGAGAGGCCAGGTGGATTATGCAAATCCGTGCTTTAGAGAGTACGGGACTCAATGAGAGGATTGATATGTCTGTTTTTTTGTGATAAGTAATTTTTTGTGAAAAAAAATTAGTTATTTTTTTGCCTTTTTCTGGTTTGTTTTTTCTTTTTGGTACCATTGCATGCATTATGTATTTTTGCTTCCATTCATGTGAACTATGTATTTTTTGGTTGCATTGTTGATTGCTCAGCAGGTGAGCGGCACCGGTGGGAGGGGTACTGACTTCTGGTTGTGGGTATTTCCTCCATGGCTGGCTGCAGCTCACCATGTAACATGTGGAAGCGCCTTTGCTGCGCGAAACGATCGTCGTTGCTATTTCCTTTCTGCACCCGTTCTCCCGCTGACATGCTTTTACAATAAAGCCTTGACTACACTACCCGGTGAGTGCCGTTCTTTTCTACTATTTTTTGCTATGTGGATTAGCTCATTTTCCATGAATGTGCACCTAAGGGTAAAACAGTTGTATTGCCGGCTGTGTCTCTTTTGCACACGTATGATGGTTCGGATGTGTGGACTATTGTGATGGTGCTCGCCTTCTATTTTTCGATATAGATATATATATATATATATATATATATATATACACACACACACACCGTATTTTTCGGACTATAAGACGCACCGGACCATAAGACGCACCCCAATTTTCAGTAGGAAAATAGGGAAAAAAAAGTGTGTCAAATGGGGGTCCGTCTTACAATCCGAATTCAGCTTCCCTGGGAAGGGATCCGGCACAGGTGGAGAAGTAGTCACAGGGGTCATTCAGTGGTCCAGGCTCGTGCGGTGGTGGCTCTGTGCTGGGGCAGCTGCGCTGGGGTAGGGGCAGCTGTGCTGGGGCAGCAGTGCTGGGGCAGGGGCAGCTGTGCTGGGGCAGCTGTGCTGAGGCAAGGGCAGCTGTGCTGAGGCAGGGGCAACTGTGTTGGGGCAGGGGCAGCTGTGCTGGGGCAGGGGCAGCTGTGCTGGGGCAGGGGCAGCTGTGCTGAGGCAGGGGCAGCTGTGCTGGGGCAGGTGGGCTCTGCGGTGGTGGCAGCGGGCGGCGCTCTGCGGTGCTGGCAGCGGGCTGTGCTCCGATGCAGGGGCGGCGGGTCCGCCGGCATTTCTTCGCAGCCCGGAGGCCTCCGCACTTCCCTTGCTGGCCGCCACCATGTTGCGGTGGCCTCCGGGAGCATGGGCGCCGGAAAGATGGCCGCCGGTCCGGGGACGACGCATGTGCGGGATCAGATCTCGTCCCGAGATCTCGAGGGAAGAGATTCAAATCTCGGCAACGAGATCTCGTCCCCCGAAGTCTCGGGACGAGATCTGAAGCTGCGCATGCGCCGTCCCGGACCGGCGGCCATCTTCCCGGCGTCCATGCTCCCGGAGGCCACTGCAACATGGCGGCGGCCAGCAAGGGAAGTGCGGAGGCCTCCGGGCTGCGAAGAAATGCCGGCAGACCCGCCGCCCCTGCACCGGAGCACAGCCCGCTGCCACCACCGCACCGCAGAGCCCCGCCCGCTGCCACCAGCCAGAAGGTTAGGTACCATGTACTGCGACCATAAGACGCACCCCCCACTTTCCCCCAAAATTTTGGGGGAAAAAAGTGCGTCTTATGGTTGGAAAAATACGGTATATATAAGCTGTTTCCAGCCAGCTAATGCTCGGCACGCTCATTGCTATCTAATTAACACTGCTGGTGATTAAACTAAAGTAAATAATGACAACATTCAATAGCGCGTACGCAGGTGGTAAACTAAATTAAAATGAAGTTAATAATAATAACCATCAAAAATCTGAATGAATAATACTAATGATACATTTTATTCACAGTGTAAAATCGAAAACAAACTGGATTCAGTAAGATGTGCGTTTTTTATTCATTCCAGCATCTAAACAAATTTCATAACGAAACATAAATTAAGTTAAAATTTCTCTGTAAACACAAATATATAGTCATTTTCAAAGATTTTTCCTTGACTTCTACCAGGTACAATTTGAACTGAAAGACCTTTACAACTTGTTACTCTAGAGAATGCAGTGTATAATCGACCATGTGTGAATACAGGTTCAGGTAGGAGAACGCCAATCTTATCGAATGTTTGTCCTTGCGATTTTGTAATTGTCATGGAATAAGCCAGACGAAGTGGGAATTGTTTTCTTGTTAACTTAAACGGGATATCGCAATTTTCGCTAGTGTCCAATGGTATTCTTGGAATGAGAACCTTTTGACCACGACGCTCCCCAGAAAAAATACTGCAGCCATTGAGATTTGTGCCAAGAGTTTCTACAATTAATCGAGTACCATGTGCGGTAATGTGGTGGTGGGGGGATTATGAGCGGTAATGTGGTGGGGGGGGGGGGGCGCGATTATGTACGGTGATGTGGTGGGGGGGCGGGATTATGTATGGTGATGTGGCGGATTATGTATGGTGATATGGTGGGGCGGGATTGTGTGGTGATGTGGTGTTATTATATGTGGTGTGGTAATGTGGTGGGGGGACAGGATTATGTGTGGTAATGTGGTGGGGGGACGGGATTATGTGTGGTGATGTGGTAGGGGGCTGGGATTATGTGTGGTGATGTGGTAGGGGGCTGGGATTATGTGTGGTGATGTGGTAGGGGGCTGGGATTATGTGTGGTGATGTGGTGGGGGGCGGGACTGTGTGGTGATGTGGTGGGGGCGGGATTGTGTGTGGTGATGGGGCGGGATTGTGTGTGGTGATGTGGTGGGGGGGCCGGATTGTGTGTGGTGATGTGGTGGGGGGGCCGGATTGTGTGTGGTGATGTGGTGGGGGGCCGGATTGTGTGTGGTGATGTGGTGGGGGGGCCGGATTGTGTGTGGTGATGTGGTGGGGGGGCCGGATTGTGTGTGGTGATGTGGTGGGGGGGCCGGATTGTGTGTGGTGATGTGGTGGGGGGGGGCCGGATTGTGTGTGGTAATGTGGTGGGGGGGCCGGATTGTGTGTGGTAATGTGGTGGGGGGCGGGATTGTGTGGTAATGTGGTGGGGGCGGGATTGTGTGTGGTAATGCGGTGGGGGGCGGGATTGTGTGTGGTAATGTGGAGGGGCGGAGCTACTGTGCAGGGGGCGGGATTAGCGAGTAATCACGATGATATATATATATATATATATATATATATATATATATATATATATATATATATATACACACATACATACACACATTTTAGGCATTTTTTTCCCCACAGAGACAAAGCAAAAAGCAAAAACACAGTGATCCTGGAAATCACACTGACCACTGGGGCTTGTTTTTAGACTACTACTTTCCACCATTTCAGGAAGTGGCTTCAGCAAGGTTTCTTATCAAAAGCAAGTAACTCCATACACAGCTGATAACAGATGATCCACCATTCACAGTAACCGATGCCACACTTGACCCTGCTTCCCCTCCCTTCACAGATTCATTTTAAACCAATCAAAAGGTAGTGGTCTGGATGCACCATTATGGCTATGTACATATGATAGTTCCTAAAACAACAGGAAGTTAAAAAGGAAAGGTGACGCTATTTTTATTTTTGTCTTAACCCCTTCACCCCGTAGCCTGTTTTCACCTTTCTGACCAGGCCATTTTTTACAATTCTGACCACTGTCACTTTATGAGCTCTGGAATGCTTCCATGGATCACGGTGATTCTGAGAATGTTTTCTTGTGACATATTGTACTTCATGATAGTGGTAAAATTTCTTCGGTAGGACTTGTGTTTATTTGTGAAAAAAATTGGAAATTTGGCAAAAATTTTGCAATTTTCAAACTTTAAATTTTATGCCCTTAAATCAGAGTTATGTCACATGATCAACACAATTTTGGAAATCTAATTTTTTTTTGTCTTGTTAGGAAGTTAAAAGGGTTAAAAGCTGACCAGCAATCTCATTTTTAATATAAATATATATATATATACACACACTTTTTTTTAAGGGACCATATGATATTTGAAGTGACTGAGGGCTTGAGGGATCTATATGACAGAAAATACCCAAAAGTGTGGCTATGCCCACCATGCGGAAAGTGAGCGCTTCATGTGCGGATGGTACCCAGGGTCTGGAGGAGAGGAGACTGAGTAGCATATTACTGTAAAAAATAGAATTAAAATAAAAAATAGGGATATACTTACCCTCTATCGGCCCCCCGGAGTCCTCAGCGGTGCTGCCAGCAACTTCCGTTCCCAGGGATGCATTGCGCGAATCACCTGAGATGACGTCGCAGTCACGCGACCGTGACATCACAAAGGTCCTTCGCGCAAAGCACGCTTGTGAACGGAATGTATCAGGAGCGCCACTGAGGAGAATAACCATTTTTTTTAATATTATTTTTAACACTCTATCTTTTACTATTGATGCTGCATAGGCAGCATCAATAGTAAAAAGTTGGTCACACTTGTCAAGCACTATGCTTGACAAGTGTGATCAACCTGTCAGTCACTTTTCCAAGGGATGCTTCAAATCGCTTGGAAAAGTGCTAGCACTCTGCAAGCTAAAAACGCTTGTATTTTGCGGGAAAACGCATGCGAATTCCGCATGCGTTTTATCAGCGGCAGGGAGTTGAGGAAATGCTGCGGACAATTCCGCAGCATTTCTGCAACATGGGCACATAGCCTCAAGGTGCTCAAAACCAGATTCAAGAAGTTTATTAACCCTTCAAGTGCTTCACGGGAACTAATGGAATGTGGTAGGAAAAATAAACACTTTACTTTTTAGTTACAAAAATAATCTTTTAGCCCCAAATTGTTTATTATTGAGCAATTTCTCCTGAATAACATAGTTTTGAAGGCTGAAGGAAGACCTTATGTCCATCTAGTTCAGTCTATTTTTAGTGCAGCTGTTCAGCATTGTTGATCCTGGGGAAGGCAAAAAACCCACAGAGTAGAAGCCAATTTTCTCCATAGGGAAAAAAATTCCTTCCCGACTCCTAAACTGGGTCAACCATCTACCTATAATATTATGTTATTGGTAACCTTCTATACTGTTACTCACAAGAAAAGCATCCATTCCTTTCTTAAATTCATTCAGTGAGTTGGCCATCACCACTTCCTCAGGAAGAGAATTCCAGAGCCTCACTGCTCTTACCGTGAAGAACCCTCTTCCATGCTAGTGCAGAAATTGTCTTTCCTCCAAACGAAGAGAATGCCCCCTTGTTCTTGTCTCAGTCCTTGGTACAAACAGTTCATTGGAGAGATCTCTGTATTGCCCTCTGATATACTTGTACATATATATTAGGTCTCCCCTAAGTCTTCTCCTTTCTAGAGTAAATAGACCTAATTTTGATAACCTTTCTGGGTATTTATCATTTTAGTAGCCCGCCTTTGTACCCTTTCAAAGGGTCTTGACGTCCAAAATTGCACACAATACTCCAAGTGTGGTCTGACGAGTGATTTGTACAGAGGGAGAATTATGTTTTCATCGTGTCCCCAGACCTCTTCTAATGCATCCCATAACCCTATTGGTTTTGGTGGCAGCTGCCTGACATTGGGCACTCCAATTTAGCTTCTTATTGACTAAGGCTAGTTTCACACTTGCTTTTTTTTGCAGCGCGTTTTTCCCGCAAAAAAACGCATTGAAAAAACGCATACAAAAGCATACAACTGCTGCGTTTTTTTCAAGCATTTTTATGAGCATGCATGAAAAAAACGCAGCGTTTTTATGCGTTTGTATGCGTTTTTAGTGCGTTTTTACCGCGTTTGCGTTTTTTTTCAACATTAGGTGGCCCCTCACACTAACCCAAACCATGACTTAACTAACCCTAACCCTGACCCTAACCCTGACCCTAACCCTTAACCAAACCATACTTAACCCTAACCCTGACCCTAACCCTGACCCTTAACCAAACCATACTTAACCCTAATCCAAACCCTAAACCCTAACTAACCCTAACCCTGACACTAACCCTTAACCAAACCATACTTAACCCTAACCCAAACCCTAACCCTTAACCAAACCATACTTAACCCTAACCCAAACCCTAAACCCTAACTAACCCTAACCCTTAACCAAACCATACTTAACCCTAACCCAAACCCTAACTAACCCTAACCCTTAACCAAACCATACTTAACCCTAACCCTGACCCTAATTCTAACCCTAACCCTTAACCAAACCATACTTAACCCTAACCCTGACCCCAACCCTAACCCTAAACCCCTTTAACTAACCCAAACTCTAACCCAAACCCCTAAATTCCATGGTTAACAAAAAAAAACGCATGTGCAAAAAAACGCATACATAAGCATGCCAATGCGCACATATGCGCACCCATAGGCTATAATGGCCATTTTTAGCGCAAAACGTGCGCATACGTGCGCATGCGCTTTTTTGCAGGGCCAAAAAATGCAACATGCTGCGTCTGGAAAATACCAACGCACACCCCAAAAAAACGCAGCGCATGAAAATCGCATACGTGCGCATGCCAGCGCGCAGGTATGCGCACCCATGTTAAATATAGGGGAAAAAACGCATGCGCACATATGCGTTTTTTTCCAGCGCAAAAAAACGCAAATGTGAAACCAGCCTAAGATGCCTATGTCTTTTTCCATGTCTGATTTCCCCAGCAGTTTCCCATTTAGTAAGTAATTGTAGCATCTGTTTCTCCTTCCCATGTGCATATCTGTGTTAAACCTCATTTGCCATTTTTCAGCCCAATTCTCCAATTTACTCAAATATATCTGTAGTTGCAAACTGTCCTCCTTTGTGGTAACTACCTTACATAGTTTTGTATCATCTGCAAATACTGATATTTTACTGTGTAAGCCATCCACTAGATCATTAATAAATATATTAAATAGTAGGGGGCCCAATACAGAACCCTGTGGTACCCCACTAGTAACCTTGGCCCAATCTGAGTATGCACCATTAATAACCACTCTTTCTTTTCTATCACTAAGCCAGCTACCTACCCATCTACACACATTTTCCCCTAGCCCAAGCTTTCTCATCTTACTTACCAATCTTTTATGTGGGGCAGTGTCAAATGCTTTAGAGAAGTCGAGATAAATGACATCCAATGATTCTCCTTGGTCCATTTGAGGAGAGCTTACATCCTCATAGAAGCTGATCAGGTTAGTTTGATAGGAGCGATCCTTCATAAATCCATGTTGATATGGAGTTTGCTAATTATGCAAATTGTCTCTTCAGAGAGGAAGAGAACTAGAACTCTAGTGCCACCTATTGGAGGTAGCAATCCTAAAAGTCAATGTTGACCCTTTAACGAGCCTTCTTACATGACTTAGGATAAAACATTAACATTGAGATGGAGTGGTATCCCTTAGAAACCCTTCAAAAATTTTACCCACAACAGATGTTAAGTTTACCAGCCTATAGTTTCCAGGTTCCCTTTTACACCCCTTTTTGAATATTGGTACCACATTTGATTGCCGCCAATCAAAAGGAACAGATCCTGTTTCTATAGAGTCTTTAAATATAAGGAATAGAGGCCTGTCTATCACATTACTTAACTCCCTTAATACCCGAGGGTGAATGCCATCAGGGCCTGGTGATTTGTCAATTTTAATCTTACTAAGGCGGTTCTGCACTTCTTCCTGGGTTAGGCAGGTAATACTTAATGGGGAGTTTACATTATCACTCTGCATTTGCCCTGGCAAATCCTATTCCTGTGTGAATACTGTTGAGAAAAAGTATTTAAAACATTTGCTTTTCCCACATCGCTCTCTATGATTTCACCCTCATTGTTCTTTAAAGGGCCGACACCATCAATTTTAATCATTTTACTGTTTATATAATTAAAGAATAGTTTGGGGTTTGTTTTACTTTCCTTAGCAATGAGTCTCTCAGTTTCCACTTTTGCTAAATGTATTTGTTTTTACACATTTTATTTTTTTCTCTATAACTTTTTAATGCTTCTTCATTGCATTCTAGTTTTAACTTCTTAAATGCCTTGTTCTTGTTATTTATTGCCCTTTTTACATCCTTATTTAGCCACATTGGTGTTCTCCTTTTCCTAGCCCTTTTATTTCTCTACGGTATGGCTAGCTCGCAGTGGGTGTGTAAAACTGATTTAAATATTTCCCATTTATTTTCTGTGCTCCTATTTTTGAGGACATTGTCCCAATCAATTCGGCAAAGGTCCTCTCTAAGCTGATCAAACTTTGCTTACCTGAAATTCAGCGTTTTTGGAACCCCCTTCCATGGCACCTTACTGAAGGTATACTCCATAAATATGGGAAAAAAACAACATTTGGCCACATGGCAGGGAAGGAGTGATGTTTCGGAATGCAGACTTTGATGGAATAGTCTACGGCAGTGTTCCCCAACTCCGATCCTCAAGAGCCACCAACGGTTCATATTTTCAGGATTTCCTTAGTATGGCCCAGGTGACAAATTGCAGTACCTGCACAGGCAATAATTCCATCACCTGGGCAATACTAATGAAATCCTGAAAACATGACCTGTTGGTGGCTCTTGAGGACTGGAGTTGGGGAACACTGGTCTACGGTGTCAAATCTAAAAAATAAGAGAAATTACTCGTGAAAGGTTGGACAATCTCAAATTTGGAACGAACATTGCACATTCGGATTCGTGTTTGGATTCCCGAGCATTTGTCATCCAAATCGGCAAATTTCGGCCAAAGCTCTGTAAATCATTGCATTTCCACTAATGCTTTTGTTAGGACTTTGGCTAGGATAGTGGTGCTGTATGCAGGGCTGTGGAGTTAGCAAGCCAAATCTCCAACTCCTCAATTTCCATGACACAGACTCCACAGCCGTGGCTGTATGGAGAGCGGGAGAGGGGGTGGGAGGACGTGTTTGATGAGGGAACGGGGTGTGGAGAAGTAAAGGTCCCGTTACATTTAGCCATGCACCAGAGATCCCGACAACGATACAACCCGGTCAGGATCGCTGGTGCATCGCTAAATGGTCGCTAGTGAGCTGCCAAACAGGCAGATCTCACCAGCGATGCAGCAGCGGTCGGCACTTACCTGTCACACGCAGCGAGGGTGACGTCTTCCGCCCGCGTCCATGGAGTCGCTCGTCGGCGCCAGCAGGAAGCAGACGACGAGAAATGGACCAGGACGATCTTGTGCGATCAGCGATATCCAGCGGGGAGCCGGGTCAGAGGTAAGTGTCACATGTAGCGAGATCGCTAGCGATCTCGCTGTTGCGTCACAAAATCGGTGACGCTTTAGCGAGATCGCTAGCGATCTCGCTATGTGTGAAAGGGGCTTAAGGGTAGCGAACTGTATTTTTTTCTAATTACCTTAATGTGTGGAGATTCCGTCAGCCAATCAGGGTGCAGAAACCATCCACAATGTCCAGACACAAGGGCTTCTGTCACTTGCTATTCAAGCCACATGTCCCTCTCCATATAAAAAGCAGACTTGTTTTTGCGTTATTTCAGTGTAACAACGTATAGAGGCTGCACCTGCTGCAAGTAGTCAGATAGGATCCTGTGTGAAATTAACCTTCAGGCATCTAAATAGTTTGTGCTAATAGTGTGGGCCAAACATGATGCAACATTTCAGAATATGAATCCTTTCTGCTAATGGTGTGGTCCAGACACAATATCTCAGCAAAAAATACTGATTATTAATTTAGTGACAGGCGACTGACCAGTCAGGGCCTAGGGATGTGAAACAGCTGGTTAAAAGAGGGGAAAGGTACATCTAACATGAGCAAGTTCACCCTACTGTACCCTCTCTCAGCACAGGAGCCAGCTCTCTGTCCTACAGTTGTGGTCACGTAAAATGTTTACTCCAACAAATGCCAAAGCTAAGAGCTTGAACTACACCATCTCCAATCTGTTGACCATATAAATGCTGCTTTTCCACCTGGTCGGGACATACTGTTTCCGAAAAGTGATGGCAGTTGCAGTCCCCCAGTCCCAGCTGCCCAGTCATCATTACTTCTCTAAGAAAGCTGTGCCTGCGCTACACCAGCATGTCACAGACATCATCCGTTCCTTGAAAAAATCTGCCAGGGCACATTTCACCACTGACACCTGGAAGCGCAAACATGGCCAGGGGAATTACATCTCGCTGACTGGGCACTTGGTGACTCTGGTGGCAGGTGGTCAACGGGCTGATCCACAAGTCTTGGAATCCCCAATGCTTGCAAAACAAACCTTTGTATCTAACATTTCCCCCACCTGCACCCTCAATATCTCCCTTAATGAGATAGCGGTCCAAAAGTGTACATAGAATCCCCCCACCTCCGTACTGCGCAGTTAGGGCTCAGCGCAATCAGGCAGTGTTTAAATTAATATGCCTTGGAGATCACAGTTATACAACTCAAGATTGTGGACAGCTCTCCAATGAGAGATTGAGCAGTGGCTGTCTCCACTGAACCTGGGGAAGGCCGTTTGCAAACCTGGTGGCGACCCTACGTCGGGTCAGCCTCACACACACATGCCTTGCATGGCTTCTGTACTCAGCCTGCTGCGGCTCCTGCGCAGGCGTACTTTATCTTCCCTGTGGAGGGCAGAGCAAAGTACTGCAGTGCGCAGGGCCTCTCTGACCTTTCCCGGCGCCTGCGCACTGTATTACTTTGCTCTGCCCTCAGCAGGGCAGATAAAGAATGCCTGAGCAGGAGCCACGACAGGCAGGAAGGAAGAGGACGTCATTGCATGAAGATGGGAGGCGCAGGGCCCTGACCGCGACACCCATCGGACCGGACCAGAACACCGGGTGAGTATAATCTAACTTGTTTTTGTTATCTTTCAGGTTACTTTGGTTATTTACAGCATTACAGAATGCTGTAGATAAGACCCTGATGGCGGTGGCCGCATCTCATATCGGAAAAATGAGGTGACAGATTCCTTTTAAACCTTTGTGCTGAGAGTGGCTGAATAAAAAAGCAGTTTCACCTGTTTCATGAGGAATCAGGGCTCCCATTGGTCCCTCACCCACCTCGTAAATGCTGGTCCAGACCCCAATACTTCATGCATGGCCCATGGCTGACTGCTGCGTCATTCTAAAATTTCTACTGAGGGTCAATTGACGCGACTTTTCCTGGTGTCTCTCCCTAATTTTTGGAAATGTTTGGACTCCCTGTGTGTTAATTCAATTTGGCAGGGCCCTCAGAGTACCACGCCTACTCCTGTCACTCATCCACCTGTTGCTGATCAATATTTCAGCTACAAATGCTGGTCCAAGCCCTGTCAGATGCAGCCATGCTGCGCAATTATACTATTTGTACTCTGGATCAATTGATACCACTTTCCCTGGTGTATACATCTAATTTGAGCTGTTTTGACAGTTTTTTGCCTCCTCTTGAAGGTGTTGTCTCCCATTGAATTCAATGAGGTTCGGATATGTTTGGCGAACATCGGGACATTCATCAATCCAAACAAAACCTTGAAAGGTTCTCTCATTTCTAATGTTGCATTTGGAGAGCCCCTGAAGTGACTAAACAGTGGAAATCCCTCCCTCAAATGACCCCAATTTTGGAAACTACACCCCCTTCAGGGAATTTATCTAGAGGCATAGATGGCTTGCTGTCAGGGACAGCAACGCGGTGACTGGAAATAGCGACACCGTATATATACACTTCAGTTTGCGGAAACGTAGAGTAGTATATACACGGTGAATGTCGGGAAGGGGTTAATTATATAATCTATTTTTAATACAAAATTAAATTCACTGTTAACTTTTTTATTTAACATGCTGCCATTTGCATTTTCTATGCATAAGTCATATTTTTTTTGCAAGCTAGACTTTCCCAGATCCTTTAATCGTTACTTGTAGGACATACTTTGCAGTCCGTTTACCATTCTGGTCGCTCTTTTCTGAACTTGCTCCAGTTTTTCCATGTCTTTTTTAAAATGTGGTGCTCAGAAATGGACACAGTATTTTAGATGGGGCCTGACTAAGGAGGAGCAGAGGGGGATAATTACTTCGCGTGATCTATACTAGGCTTTTCTTAATACATCCTAGAACTGTGTTTGCCTTTTCTTGCTACTGCATCACACTGTTGACATGTGCAGTCTGTGATCTATTAGTATAAGAAAATAGGGGGGGAAGCCAGCACTGCTTAAGGTTAGAACGCATAAATTGGAGTGCATATGCACATAATATCTAGCTGTATTCAAATATGAGATATTTAGCAAAAAAATTGATCAATTCAATTGAGCCACCCCGCCGCGCCAAGGCAATCTCATGTGGGGGGTCCTACTCTACATTTTTAATAAATAATAATCCTTTCAATCTCAAATTTACCCATACATTTGATAAAAAAAAGAATTAATTTTTTGGATTTGTGTTTGACTGGTATCCCTTTTAACACTATCAGCAGTTGTACGTATCGCAAAAAAACCGCAGGCAACACCATACTTCACGCACGCAGTTTCCACCCACCACATACGATTCAATCAATTCCAGTGGGTGAGGTTATCAGAGCAAAAAGAAATTGCAGTGACAATACACTTTTTGATAGTGAAAAAAGGAACATTGAAAAAAGTCTCAAAAATAGAAAATATCCTGATTGGACTGTAAATCGTGCTTTCAGTATAGTAGATAAAAAATCCAGAGCGGAACTCATTTCACCGACTGTTGAACCAAATTCCAAATGTCAGATTGAATCTAAAAGTAATAATACTAATTTTTGTTCAGAACAGCCGGTCCTGGTTCTTACATAGAGTACTCATTTTAAGTCAATTTCTGACATAGTGCATCGAAATCTAAATATTCTAAGAGATGACGATATTATGGATACTATATTGAAGGATGGTATTAGAATTGTTTCCAGACGTGCCCCGACTTTAGCTAATTCTTTATCCCCCAGCTTTTATGGCGCTGTTCAGACAAAAAATGTTTCCACTTGGTTGTCCACCACAGGGTTTTTTAGATGTGGGCAATCTCCTTGTAAAACATGTCTACGTTATAAAAAAACGTCTGTTTTTTCTTGCTCAAAAAATATAAAGAAGTTCAAAATTAAGAGTTTTCTAAATTGCAACTCAGATTATGTTGTATACATAATAGAGTGTTCAGCATGCAGATTGCTATATGTGGGCTCCATGATCAGAAGATTAAAAGACAGGATTAGAGAGCATCTTTATGATATCATTCAGCCCACAACCCGTCATATATCTAACGCATCCAACCATTTTGTAAACCTGCACAATAGACAAGTTGCACAATTTAGTGTTTATGCAATAGAACAGGTGCATGGTAATATACGTGGTGGAGATAGGGTAAAAAAATTGCGGGATAGGGAAGCATTTTGGATTAATTTATTAAACACCCGAGTACCTTTGGGCTTGAACTTAAAGAAGGAATTTATGTTGCACTATTGACTATGTTCTGTACCATCTATACATGACATGTACCGTCGTAACTTAAATGTGTTTTTTTTTTGTTTTTTTTTTCTTCTCTGCCATGTTATCTGGGTGTTAACCTTTTCTTAGTGGAGCAATTATTTTCATTTGTTTACCACGTGTTTGGGGAGTATGGTAGAGGGTTACATGGTGAAGGGGTGATGATGCATGCGGGGAGAGGGGCTGTGCGAGGAAGGTGATATTGCTTGTGTGAGGCTGCATGTTGAGCAGGATGCGTGGGGAAGGGATTTTGGTTGCTTTTCGTAATATAAAGTTACACATAGCCCCAATTTGTCAGTTTTGATGGAAATTGACTCCTCCTGTATGTACACAAGTGTCAGCACATCATTCGGAAGACTGGGCGAGACATTCAACACAAAAGTGGTATAAATTACTAGAGAAACTTACTCCAGTAATATCGTACAAATCTGTTTTAATTTACGTCTCTTTTGTGATGTAATTTAAGAAGATTCTGTAGGCTGCGCTCTATTAACCCTTTCGCGCCTGAGCCTGTTTTTGCCTTCGTGACCAGGCCAATTTTTTCAATTCTGACCAGTGTCACTTTATGAGGCCATAACTCTAGAACGCTTCAACGGATCCTGCTGATTCTGACATTGTTTTCTCATGACATATTGTACTTCAGGATAGTGATAAAATTTCTTAGATATGAACTGCGCTTATATGAAAAAAAAAAAAAAAAAAAAAAAAAAAAAAAAAATCGAAATTTGGCGAAAATTTTGCAATTTTCAAACTTTTAATTTTTATGCCCTTAAGTCAGAGTGTGATATCGCACAACATAGTTAATAAACAACATTTCCCACATGCCTACTTTACATCTGCACAATTTTGGAAACATAATTTTTTTTTTTAGGAAGTTATAAGGGTTAAAAGTTGACCAGCGATTTCTCATTTTTACAACAAAATTTACACCACCATTTTTTTTAGGGACCACCTCACATTTGAAGTGAGTTTGGGGAGTCAATATGACAGAAAATACCCAAAAGTGACACCATTCTAAAAACTGCACCTCTCAATGTACTCAAAACCACATTCAAGAAGTTTATTAACCCTTCAGGTGCTTCACATGAATGAATGGAATGTGGAAGGAAAAAATAAACATTTAACTTTTTTTCACAAACATTTTACTTCAGAACCATTTTTTTTATTTTCACAAGTGTAAAAACAGAAAATGAACCACAACATTTTTTGTGCAATTTCTCCCAAATACGCCGATACCCTGTATGTGGGGCTAAACCACTGTTCGAGCACACGGCAGAGCTCAGAAAGGAAGAAGTGCCGTTTGACTTTTTCAATGCAGAATTGGCTGGAATTGAGATAGGACGCCATGTCGCATTTGGAGAGCCCCTGATGTGCCTAAACAGTGGAAACCCCCACAAGTGACCCCATTTTGGAAACTAGACCCCTTAAAGAACTTATCTAGATGTGTCGTGAGCACTTTGAACCCCCAAGTGCTTCACAGAAGTTTATAACGTAGAGCCATGAAAATAAAAAATCATTTTTGTTCCACAAAATGATCTTTTAGCCCCCAATTTTTTATTTTCACAAGGGTAACAGGAGAAATTGGACCCCAAAAGTTGTTGTCCAATTTGTCCTGAGTACACTGGTACCCCATATGTGGAAGAAAACTACTGTTTGGGCACACGGTGGGGCTCGGAAGGGAAGTAGTGACGTTTTGGAATGCAGACTTTGATGGAATGGTCTGCAGGTGTCATGTCGCGTTTGCAGAGCCCCTGATCATAGAATCGTAGAGTTGGAAGGGACCTCCTGGGCCATCTGGTCCAACCCCCTGCTCAAAGCAGGATTCGCTAAATCATCCCAGTCAGATGTCTGTCCAGCCTCTGTTTGAAGACTTCCATTGAAGGAGAACTCACCACTTCTCGTGGCAGCCTGTTCCACTCATTGATCACTCTGTCAAAAAGTTTTTTCTAATATCTAATCTGTGTCTCCTCCCATTCAGTTTCATCCCATTGCTTCTAGTCTTTCCTTGTGCAAATGAGAATAAAGTTGATCCTTCTACAATGTGACAGCCCTTTAGATATTTGTAGACAGCTATTAAGTCTCCTCTCAGTCTTCTCTTTTGCAAACTAAACATTCCCAAATCCTGCAACCTTTCCTCATAAGACAGGGTTTGCAGACCGGTCACCATTCTGGTCGCTCTTCTCTGAACTTGCTCCAGTTTGTTGATGTCTTTTTTAAAATGTGGTGCCCAAAACTGGACACAATATTCCAGATGAGGTCTGACCAAAGAGGAGTAGAGGGCAATAATGACTTCACGTGATCTAGACTGTATGCTTCTGTTAATACATCCTAGAATTGCATTTGCCTTTTTTGCTGCTGCATCACACTGTTGACTCATATTCAGTCTGTGATCTATTAGTATACCCAAGTCTTTTCCACATGTGGTGTCAATTAGCCCTATTCCTCCCATTCTATATATGCTTTTTTCATTTTTATTGAAAATTTTTTTATTTTGATGTGCCTAAACAGTGGAAACCCTTAACAAGTGACCCCTGTTTGGAAACTAGACCCCCCCAAGGAACTTATCTAAATGTTTGGTGAGCACTTTGAACCCCCAAGTGTTTCACTAAAGTTTATAATGTAGAGCCGTGAAAATAAAAAAATCATTTTTTTTCCACAAAAATGATCTTTTAGCTCCCAATTTTTATTTTCACAAGGGTAACAGGAGAAACTGGACCCTAAGAGTTGTTGTCCAATTTGTCCTGAGTACGCTGGTATCCCACATGTGGGGGGAAACCACTGTTTGGGCACACGGTGGGGCTCGGAAGGGAAGTAGTGACGTTCTGGAATGCAGACTTTGATGGAATGGTCTGCAGGCGTCATGTTGCGTTTACAGAGCCCCTGATGTACCTAAACAGTGGAAACCCCCAATTCGAATTCCAACCCTAACCCCAACACACCCCTAACCCTAGCCCTAACCCTAGCCCTAACCCTAGCCTGCCTACCTGCTTTTTTTTCTTTACTTTTTTTTTATTTTTTGTTTTTTATTTTTTGTATTTTTGACTCATAGTAACGCCACTTCTCCTCTGATCTCACACTGACAGATGATCAGAGGAGAAGCAGCGTTACTATGTGACAAGATCGCTGCCCGGCACATAGTAACGCCACTTCTCCTCTGATCTCACACTGACAGATGAGCAGAGGTGAAGCAGCGTTACTGTGTGACAAGATCGCTGCCTGGCACAGCTGTGCCAGGCAGAGATCAGCTGTGCCAGGCAGCGATCTAGTCACACAGTAACGCTGCTTCACCTCTGCTCATCTGTCAGCATGAGCTCAGAGGAGAAGTCGCGTTATAATGAGGGAGATCGCCGGGAAACAAGCAGCTTTCCCAGCGAGCTCTCTCATTGGCTGCTGTGACGCGACGTCATCAGGACCTGAACCAATCAGGTCTCGATGACGTCGGGGGTCCCAGCATGCATTGCGCACCGGGATCCCCGCGTTATAAGGTATGAGGGGGTCCCGGGGGGCACAAAACCGCCGACAGTAGATAAACATCGGCGCTGCACAAAGCCCAGCAAGCGCCAACGTTTATCTACTGTGGGCGGTCGTGAAGTGGTTAAGCCCCTCCTCGCATATTCTGCCCACGCTTCAAAATGTTGGTGGTACTGAGGCTTGTGTACATACGTGAAGTCCATTCTATCAAACTGAACAATTAGCACCGAGTGTGATATTTTTTTACATTACAAAAAAAGCAATACCGTATATTCTCGAGTATAAGCCAACCCGAGTATATGCCGAGGTGGAAAATGCAGCAGCTATTGGTAAATTTAAAAAATAAAAATAGATAACAATAAAAGTAAAATGAATTGAGACACCAGTGGGTTAAATGTTTTTGAATATCCATATTGAATCAGGAGCCCCATATAATGCTCCATAGAATATGCCCCATATGCTGCTCCATAAAGGTTATGGCCCCATAAGACGTTCCATAGATTATGCCCCCATAAGATGCTCCACAGATTATTGCCACATATGCTGCCCCCATAAGATGCTCCATAGATTATGCCCCCATAAGATGCTCCATAGATTATACCCCTATATGCTGCCCCCATAAAATGCTCCATAGATTATGACCCCATAAGATGCTCCATAGATTATGCCCCCATATGCTGACCCTATAAGATGCTCCATAGATTATGCCCCTATAAGATGCTCCATATATTATGCCCCCATAAGATGCTCCATAGATTATACCCCTATATGCTGCCCCCATAAGATGCTCCATAGATTATGTCCCCATGTGCTGCCGCTGCTGCATTTAAAAATGAAAAAAAATGACATACCTCTCCGTCGCTGGGGCCAGGTGCCGGTGTCACTGCTGGCACGTGAGATATTCACCTGTCCCCCGGTCCATCGCTGCTTGCTGCTGTCTGGCACGTCATCTGTCAGTGACATTCAGACTGCAGGGGGCGCGGCGTGCACTAACCATGTCACCCGCACCCTCTGCTGTCTGAACGTCACTAACAGATGACGTGCCAGACAGCAGCAAGCAGCGATGGACCCTGGACAGGCGAGTATCGCTATACTTACCCGTCCTGGCACGGTCGCTGCAGCCCCAAGCTTCTCAGCGATCCCCCTTCCTGCCTTCAGCGGTCACGTGGTACCGCTCATTACACTCATGAATATGCGCATATTCATGAGTGTAATGAGCGGTACCATGTGACCGCTGAAGGAAGGAAGGGAGATCGCGGAGAAGCTGGAGGCTGCAGTGACTGTGCCAGGATGGGTAAGTATGACCTGACACCCCCGCCCCCCTGGTGTATAGGACTCGAATATAAGCCGAGAGGGGGGACTTTCAGGCCAAAAAAATGGGCTGAAAATCTTGGCTTATATTAGAGTATATATGGTAATACAAGTTTTGTTAATGAGATTAAAAGCTGAATTTAGCAGAATTTGTTGGCCCTATAGAAATAAATAAAAAAATTAATTACTCCATTAACTCCTTTACCCCCCAAGGGTGGTTTGCACGTCCATGGCCGGGCCAATTTTTATAACTCTGACCACTGTCCCTTTATGAGGTAATAACTCTGGAATGCTTCCAAGGATTCTGGTGATTGACACTTTTCTCGTGACATATTGTAATTCATGATAGTAGTAAAATTTATTTGATATGACTTGCCGTTTATTTGTAAAAAAAAAAAAAAAAATGGAAATTTGGCGATAATTTTTAAAATTTCTCAAATTTTTTAACTTTGAATTTTCATGCCCTTAGAACACAGAGATATGGCGCACAAAATACTTAATAACTAACATGTCCCACATGTTTACTTTACATCAGCACAATTTTGAAACCAAATTTTTTTTTTGAAACACCAGCAAAAAAGAAAAAAGGATCCAGTGTTTTCAGGTGGCGGTTAAAACCAATATTTATTTTCAAAGTTGCATTAAATCAGGCACATTTTGTCTGGTAACACCGAAAGGAAACACAGATCTACATGTTTTGACTTGAGTCTTTTTCAAGATCTTTTTTGCTGGTGTTTCCAAACGCTCACTTGGATCCGTGCAGGACATTGGTTGACAGAGAGAAAGACTGCAGAGAGGTGAGCTAACTACACTTTCTCTATTCAAAATTTTTTTTATTAGGAAATTATAAGGGTTAAAAGTTGACCAGCCATTTTTCATTTTCTACAAAATTCACAATTTTTTTTTTTTTTAGAGACCAAATCAATTTGAAGTCACTTTGAGGGGTCTATATGAGGGCAGTTCCATGCTGAGAAGGAATATTTTCAAATATTTTGGAAATACCGTATTTTTCGGACCATAAGAAGCACCCCAAATTTTCAAAAGAAAAATAGGGAAAAAAAATTAATGCATCAAATGAGGTACAGTCCGAATTATTCAGCTTACCTGGGGGGTAAGGATGTGATATGGAACACTGGTGGAGTGGGGTCACAGGAGGTGGTCTGGCTCATCCCTGGCTGGTACAGCAGGTTCGGTGGTGTGGGGGCTCTGCCATTTTGTGAAAGCCCCAACACATCCATCCTAGGCTGATGGGCGACAATTTGGCAGATGATCGGTGGTGTGGGGGCTCCGCCGGCATTGGTGGAAATCCCAGAGCCCCCGCACATCCATCCCGGGTTGGTGCGGCACTTTTGCAGGTGATCGACGGTGAAGGGGCTCCACCGGCATTTTGTGAAAGGAGCCCCCGCACTTCCATTGTTGTAATGCTGATTTGATTACATTGCTGAATTGAGCTTCAGGAAAACGGCCGCCGGAGGCGGCGCAAGCGCAGAGTGAGATCTCGTCTCCCGGGACGACATCTCGTCTCCCGAGATCTCACTATGTGCGGCCATTTTCAATTCAGCATTACAACAATGGAAGTGCGGAGGCTCCTTTCACAAAATGCCGGCGGAGCCCCTGCACCGCCGATCACATGCAAGAGTGCCGCACCAGCCCGGGATGGATGTGCGGGGTTTCCGGGATTTCCACCAATGCCGGCGGAGCCCCCGCACCACCGATCATCCGCCAAATTGCCGCCCATCAGCCTCGGATGGTGTCTCCTGCTAAGTGCATCTGGACCATAAGACGCACCCCCATTTTTCCCCAAAATTTTTGGGGAAAAAAGT
The DNA here is from genome assembly GCF_039654945.1 of Dendrobates tinctorius. Lineage (NCBI taxonomy): Eukaryota > Metazoa > Chordata > Amphibia > Anura > Dendrobatidae > Dendrobates > Dendrobates tinctorius. The sequence goes on along the minus strand of NW_027361713.1, from coordinate 18,414,498 downwards.
GCGTCTTATGGTCCGAAAAATACGGTAGTTAATTTTTTGTAAGTTGGTACTTCATTACACAAGGCATAAGGTGGCAACACTGTTTTTCAAATTTCATATATTTCCAAGATGGCAGAGGGTTGCATGTGAACACCTACTGTTCTTACTGCAATCATACAGTAACAGGCTATATTGATAAGTGGATTTACTATTAACTACCAACATGCATAACTTAAGTTCAGTAAATATAAAAAAGTACTGTTAGGAAACCAAAATACTATAATATCTTTGGTTCTGTAAGATTATTTTTTACCAGAAATTTTGCACATATCCATTGTAGACATTTTCTCAGTAACGTAAGTTACCAAAAAGATAAAAGGTTTTTGTATGACTGAGAACTAAGCATAAATTATGTTGTAACTTGCAGAGTTCTTATAACGCATTATGTATTAACTATTCATGAAGTTTCTATTCTGTATGAAGTAAACTTATTGTAACATAAGTTACCATCAGCTTTTGTAACGCAAGTTACTTCAGCTTTTCAATGTAAGTTACCTGCCTTTCAATTTTTGGACAACACTTACAGTCAGCTTTTTGAAATAATGAAATACTATCATAATTTTGATGTTCATTTTACTTTATATTATAAGGTCATTCTTTGTATTTTTAGAGTCACAATGCCATTAACGCCAGCTGAAAAGATGGAGACAACAGTATAAAATGCAGGATGTGCAGTAAATATTTTCATAAGAATTTGGGAAAGTTATGAAATGTCCAATAAATGTCTGTTCTGTTCCTGATCTGAGAATCTCGGCTTTTAGTGGAGATGAATCTGTGCTGCACTTTATGCACATGCTCAGTAGTGACCAGTGGCTGTGGAGTCGTAGACGAGATGAATCTGTGCTGCACTATATGTACATGCTCAGTAGTGACCAGTGCTGTGGGGTCATAGTGGAAATGAATCTGTGCTGCACTTTATGTACAGGCTCAGTAGTGACCAGTGCTGTGGAGTCGTAGATAAGATGAATCTGTGCTGCACTTTATGTACATGCTCATTAGTGACCAGAGCTGTGGAGTTGTAGTGAGATGAATCTGTGATGCACTTTATGTACATGCTCAGTAGTGACCAGTGCTGTGGAGTCGTAGAGGAGATGAATCTGTGCTGCACTTTATGGACAGGCTCAGTAGTGACCAGTGCTGTGGGGTCATAGTGGAAATGAAAATGTGCTGCACTTTATGTACAGGCTCAGTAGTGACCAGTGCTGTGGGGTCATAGTGGAAATGAATATGTGCTGCACTTTATGTACAGGCTCAGTAGTGACCAGTGCTGTGGGGTCATAGTGGAAATGAATCTGTGCTGCACTATATGTACATGCTCAGTAGTGACCAGTGCTGTGGGGTCATAGTGGAAATGAATATGTGCTGCACTTTATGCACAGGCTCAGTAGTGACCAGTGCTGTGGGGTCATAGTGGAAATGAATATGTGCTGCACTTTATGTACAGGCTCAGTAGTGACCAGTGCTGTGGAGTCGTAGATAAGATGAATCTGTGCTGCACTTTATGTACATGCTCATTAGTGACCAGAGCTGTGGAGTTGTAGTGAGATGAATCTGTGATGCACTTTATGTACATGCTCAGTAGTGACCAGTGCTGTGGAGTAGTAGAGGAGATGAATCTGTGCTGCACTTTATGGACAGGCTCGGTAGTGACCAGTGCTGTGGGGTCATAGTGGAAATGAATCTGTGCTGCACTATATGTACATGCTCAGTAGTGACCAGTGCTGTGGGGTCATAGTAGAAATGAATATGTGCTGCACTTTATGTACAGGCTCAGTAGTGACCAGTGCTGTGGGGTCATAGTGGAAATGAATCTGTGCTGCACTATATGTACATGCTCAGTAGTGACCAGTGCTGTGGGGTCATAGTGGAAATGAATATGTGCTGCACTTTATGTACATGCTCAGTAGTGACCAGTGCTGTGGGGTCATAGTGGAAATGAATATGTGCTGCACTTTATGTACAGGCTCAGTAGTGACCAGTGCTGTGGGGTCATAGTGGAAATGAATATGTGCTGCACTTTATGTACAGGCTCAGTAGTGACCAGTGCTGTGGGGTCATAGTGAAAATGAATATGTGCTGCACTTTATGTACAGGCTCAGTAGTGACCAGTGCTGTGGGGTCATAGTGGAAATGAATATGTGCTGCACTTTATGTACAGGCTCAGTAGTGACCAGTGCTGTGGGGTCATAGTGGAATAGCTTAGTTACTCACCGATAACGGTGTTTCTCGGAACCCATGACAGCACCACGGAGAGAGGGGGTCCGTCCATCAAGGACAGGAACCTACAGACAAAAGAGCGGCACCTCTCCTCCGGCCCCAGTTGGTTACAGAGCATCAGAGGGTCTCCCGGTTAGTTAATAACAAAAGTATATACATAACATTATAATTTGTATACTTATAGAGAAGCCTCGTGTCTAAGAACACACTCTACACACATTAAATCGTGCTCACCGCACACGTGAGAAAAGGGGGGGAATTAAGCGGGTGCACCCATGACAGCACCACGGAGAGAATTTCAGAGATTGGTAGCTTAGGGAGGGACCACCGCCTGAAGGACCCTTCTCCCGAAGGTCAGGTCAGACGCAGAGGCTAGATCTAGGCGATAGTGTTTGAAAAAGGTAGAAGGTGTTGACCAGGTGGCCGCCTTACAGATCTGCTCTATTGATACCTCTGATCTTTCTGCCCATGAGGTCGCCATTGCTCTTGTAGAGTGGGCTTTTAGACCCTCCGGGATGGTATTCCCACTGCATGAGTATGCCAGGGAAATCGCATCCCTTATCCATCTTGCCAGGGTACTTTTGGACGCCCCGATCCCCTTCCGAGGTCCCTGGAAACACACAGAGAGATCCTTCCTTCCTACATCCCTTGGTGGCCTCTAGGTAGTGCACTAAGCACCTCTTCACATCTAATGTGTGAAATTTCTCCTCTCCTCTATTCGTAGGGTTTGGGCAGAAGGAAGGAAGGACTACCTCCTGTGATCTAAGGAAGTGTGTTGCTACCTTGGGCAAATATGCAGGGTCAGGTTTCAATATAATTCTATCCTCCATAATTTTAATGAATGGGGGTATTGCCGATAAGGCTTGAATGTCACTCACTCTGCGAGCAGATGTTAGGGCCACTAGCAGTATCGTTTTTAATGATAGGGTCTTTAGTGGAGCTGACTGGATAGGCTCGAATGGGGGTCCTGTTAGGGCTGACAACACTAAGTTCAGATCCCATGATGGTACTTTCTGGGTAGCTATTGGTCTAGACCTGGCTGCGGCCCTCATAAACCGTGATACCCAAGGGTCGCTCGCCACCTCCTGATTATAGAGGGCGCCTAGGGCCGCTACCTGTACCCTCAGTGTGTTAGTCGCTAGACCCTGTTCTAACCCCCTTTGGAGGAATTCCAGGATTTTATCCATTTGTATTCCATCCTGAACCTTTGCCCCCGAACTGGATAGGAATTTCCTCCAGGTTCTACCATAGGCTTTGATTGTAATTGGTTTTCTACTTTTTTGTAACGTGGAAATTAGATTTTCTGAAAATCCTTTCCCCCTCAGCAGTGACCTTTCAAATTCCATGCTGTTAAATGGAGGTTCACTGCTTGGGGGTGTAGCACAGGACCCTGTGATAGAAGGTCGGGGAGATCTGGTAGAACCCAGGGGTCGGTTACTGACATTATTCTGAGCCATGAAAACCATGTTCTTTTTGGACAGAAAGGGGCTATAAGTATTACCCGAGCCCCCTCTTCCCTGACTTTCCTTATCACCGCCGGGAGAATGGTCGGTGGGAAGGCATACAGTAGTCCCCGTGTCCATGGGAGCATAAATGCGTCCAGGGTCTGAGGATTCCCCATGGGATTTAGAGAACAGAATGCTTCCACTTTTTTGTTTTTGTGGTCTGCAAATAAGTCTATGTCTGGGGATCCCCACATTTCCACAATCTTCTGAAAAACAGACTGATTTAGAGCCCACTCCCCTTGATGTAGTTGGGTACGACTCAGAAAGTCTGCTGTCTGGTTCTCTACTCCCCGTATGTGTAGCGCCGATAGGGACAGTAAGTTTTCCTCGGCTAACTGAATATCTCGGAGGATGCCTCCATTAGCGTTCTGGACCTGGTTCCCCCCTGGTGGTTTATATAGGCCACTGTTACTCGGTTGTCCGAGAATATCCGGACATGATGGCCCTTTAATGCTGGCAAAAAGTGATTCAAGGCATAATTTACTGCTAGCAGTTCTTTTTGATTCGAGGAGGCTTTTAGTTCTTGACTTCTCCATCCCCCTTGAGCCACACTGATGCCCATGTGTGCTCCCCATCCCACAGGACTGGCGTCGGTGGTAATTACATGTGTGATCTTGGCCTCCCAGGGGATCCCTTTGGACAAGTTGTTTTTGTCCTCCCACCAGGCTAGGGAATGAATAGTTTTTGAAACTAGCGTAATATGATGTTCCAAGCGGTCTCCTAAAGCCCGCTGGTTGGTCAGGATATCCCACTGCAGATCCCTCATGTGTATTTGTGCCCACTGGACCGCCGGCAAGCATGCAGAGAGAGACCCTAACAGGGACATTGCTCGTCTTAGTGTCATAGAAGGGTTTTGCCTCGCTTTTTGTACCATATGAATAATTCTGTCCCTTTTGTGATCTGGCAAGTAACACACTTGGATGTTTGAATCCAGTGTCAGGCCTAGGAACTCCTGGACTCTCCTTGGTTCCAGCCTTGACTTTTTCAGGTTCAGAAGCCACCCGAGGTTTTTTAGAATGCTCATCACTCTGTCCCTCTGTTCGATGCATTTCTGGCCTGAGTTGCTCGCTATTAAAAAGTCGTCCAAATAAGGCACTATCAGAACATCCTGTTCTCTTATGTGAGCCATCATCTCTGCCATCAATTTCGTAAAGACCCGTGGAGCCACTGAGATCCCGAATGGCAGGGCCTTGTATTGGAATTCTCTTATTTCTCCTGCTATCGAGACTGCTAGCCTGAGGTATTGCCTGGATTCTTGAATTTTTGATCTTGAATTTTTCGTTCTTGATATAGCAATTCAGTCTTTTTAAATTTATGATGGTGCGGAAGGTGCCGTCTGGTTTGGTTACCAGGAAGAGAGGCGAGTAGAATCCCCTGCCTCTCTCCTGTGGGGGAACCTCCTGTAGGACTTTTTTGTCCAACATACCCAGGACCTCCTTTTCGAGGGCGTCCTGTTCGTTTTTTGACGACCTTATTGGGGTAATTATATATTTTTGCGGCGGGAGAGAATAAAAGTTTATCCTTAATCCTGATCTTACAAGATTTATCAGCCAGGGATTGTTAATAATAATAATCTTTATTTTTATATAGCGCTAACATATTCCGCAGCGCTTTACAGTTTTTTTGCACATATTTTCATCACTGTCATCACAGTGATATTTTCATCACTGGCTCACAATCTAAATTCCCTAGCAGTATGTCTTTAGAATGTGGGAGGAAACCGGAGTACCCGGAGGAAACCCACGCAAACACGGGGAGAACATACAAACTCCTTGCAGATGTTGTCCTTGGTGGGATTCGAACCCAGGACCTCAGCGCTGCAAGGCTGCAGCGCTAACCACTGAGCCACCGTGCCGCCCATTGTTGATTGTTGGATATTTTCTCCCAGGCTGGGAGGAAAAAACTTAGTCTCCCTCCCACCCTGGGCCCACAGTCACTTGGCGGGTTTTTTATCCCGGGACGAGTTACCGAAGATGAACCCCCTGTCTCTTCTTCTGTCTTCCCATTTTTGGTCTCTCGGGGGTCTCCTCTGAAAGAACTTTTTGTTCCGAAAGGACCGTTTAAAGCCTGTGGCGCTCACTGGTCCTAGGTTTGGGAAGCCTTTCTTTTTGTCGCCTGCCTTTTCGAGGATGTCATCCAAGGTTTACCCGAAGAGGAATTTTCCTTCACAGGGAATGGCGCATAACTTCATTTTTGTCTGGAGATCCCCAGGCCAACATTTTAACCATAAAGCTCTTCTAGCCGCATTCGACAAGGCTGCCGTTTTGGATGACAATCTTATCGAATCAGCCGAAGAGTCGACCAGGAAGGCTGCCGCCCCTCTTATCATTGGCATGGATTCCAGGATTTTATCTCTGGGAACCCCTTCCCTTATCTGTCTCTCCAATTGGTCTATCCATACCATAAGAGCTCTGGAGGTACAGGTTGCCGCTACCGCCGGCCTGATGTTTCCCCCTGCTGACTCCCAGGTGCCCTTAAGTAGGGTATCCGCTTTTTTATCTAACGGGTCTTTCAGGGTACCCATATCTTCAAAGGGGAGTGCAAACCTTCTTGAAGCTTTGGCCACCGCCACGTCTAGTTTGGGGGCCTTATCCCACGATGTGGATGCCTCCTCATCAAATGGGTACTTCCTTTTGATGGAAGGAACCGTAGAGTTTTTCCTATCCGGTTTTTCCCATTCTTTATCTATGAGGCCTTGGACGTTCTTATTTAACGGGAATACCCTCCGTTTCTTTTGACCCAGTCCTCCGAACATAATGTCCTGGACTGATCTATCAGTCCGGGGGTCTTCCACCCCCATAGTGGATCTTACCGCCTTTACTAAGGCATCCACTTCCTCCAGGGGGAAACAATGACGACCTTCCGTCTCCTCTTCGGAGGATGACGAGTCGGTATTTACAGTATGGGAGGTGACTTCCCCTGACGATAAGCTCTCTGATTGGGACTCTATTACCACGTCCCCCTTCCTTCCTTTCCCGTTTTTTGGATGAAAGGGCACTCTGAATTTCTGCGCGGATTACCGCCCTTAGGTCTGCGGTATGATCCGGGGTTTCACCGCCGAGGACCTCCTGTATACAGGAGTCACACAATTTTTTCTCCCAGGGCGTTGGTAATGGTTTCCTACAGGTGGGGCATTCCCTGTTCTTGGTCTTTTCTCTCTTCTTTCCCTGATAAGGGAAAGAAGTCTATTACAATGGGGAACATTCACGAAGATCCACTTACCCCCCATGCGCGGTTGCAGGTACCGGTTCTGGAAATGGATCCAAATCCCTCACTGGGCGATCCACGGCAGGTGACTTGCTCCTTGCAGTTGAATGCTGCGTGGAGTGGCTACTGGACCGGCTCCCCCGTCCGTCTTTATCCTTTTGGCGGTGCTGGTGATGATGCCTATGTTGCTGCTGTTGCTCCTCATGCTGGTCGCTATCCATCACTCTTGAACGCTTCCAGCCCTGAGGCTGCCTCAGCGTTCTAATTTTGAATAAGCCGCCCTGGCGTCACCTGTTCCCGGCCTGCACCGCTGCCTTCCCCGGGGAGTGCGCACTGCGCATGTGCCGACCGCGGGGACCCGGAAGTTCCTCCTTCTGCTTCCGGGGCAGCGCCATCTTGGTACACCTCTGTACCCGGCGCTGGCCCTATACCGGCGTCCCCCGGCCCCTACTCCTCCCGGAGCGGCGGCCCGGTCCTCCCCGCCCGCTCACCCTGAACAGCCCCTCAGCTGCAGCGGTGGCGGCTTCGGCAACCGACCCCGCCGCGACAGGGGCCTCCCCGCTGTCTGACCGCGGACGGGACGGTCCCGGATCTTCACCTTCCGGTAAGTGCTGCGCTCCTGCTGCCGTGGTTCACCCGTCAAGGACAGGAACCCAACTGGGGGCGGAGGAGAGGTGCCGCTCTTTTGTCTGTAGGTTCCTGTCCTTGATGGGCAGACCCCCTCTCTCCGTGGTGCTGTCATGGGTGAGGAAGAAATGAATATGTGCTGCACTTTATGTACATGCTCATGAGTGACCAGTGCTGTGGAGTCAGATGAGATGAATCTGTGCTGCACTTTATGTACAAGCTCAGTAGTGATCAGTGATCAGACTGTGTCTGAATTCATTGGACTGGACCACATACAGTATGTAGGCCTGGATTAAAATTTAGTCTACATTATGTAACTGATCAACGGTCATATTTTGTAATCAAAATTTCCTGCAAAAATGTTGACAACTGAAGTAGGAATACTGATTGATTAGATTTTTATACTAAATTTTTGTCTACATATGTAGTTCACACCAATGAATTCACATGCAGCCTATGTTTTGTCTAAATAAAGTCAGTTTGCCTTCTCAAATATGAACACTGACCAAGTTGAACACATTCTTTGTTTTGTAACTTAAGTTACCTACATTTCTTGTAATAAAAACTGTTGCATTTTACTTGAGAGGTTAAAATAAATTTATAAGGCTACATTCACTCGTAGCGGAACTCTCGCGGAAGTTACCGCGAGAATTCCGGAATTCCATTCCGCGGGAAAAATCGCATTTTAAATTCCCGTGATTTTCCCGCAGAAAAGCTAGCGATTTGCAAGCATAATTAGCTTGCAGAATGCTAGCGTTTTCCAAGCGATCTGTAGCAGCGCTTGGAGAACTGATTGACAGGTTGGTCACACTCGTCAAACATAGTGTTTGACAAGTGTGACCAACTTTTTACTACTGATAGGATGTAAAAATTAAAAAAAAAAAAAAAAAAAATATTGTTATTCTCACCTTCCGGCGTCCCGCACAGCCTTCCCGCCTCTCTTAAGCTCCCGGCATCTTCCGGTCCCAGTAATCCTTTGTGCGAAAGGCCGCGAGACCTCAACGTCATCGCGGTCATTCTCGCAAAAGATTACTGGGACCGGAAGATGCCGGGAGCGTGGAGAGAGATGGGAAGGCTGCGCGGGACGCCGGAAGGTGAGAATAACTATATTTTTTATTTTAATTCTATTTTTTACAGGGATATGGTACCCGCAGCCTGGAGGACAGTCTCCTCTCCTCCGGACCGTGGGTACCATCCGCAAATGTTCTGCTTACTTTTCGCATGGTCGGCACAGCCACATGCGGAAAGTAAGCAGAACGCCGCATTCCTATGTGGGCGGAATCGCCGCGATTCCGCTAAATTAATGAGCATGCTGCATTTACCGTGAAGCGATTCCGCCACGGAAAAAAACGCAGCATTAACACAGCATTGCGGAATCCCATAGGATTGCATGGGATGCTTATTTTAAACGCAGCATTAACACAGCATTGCGGAATCCCATAGGATTGCATGGGATGCTTATTTTTCGTGTTTTTGCGGCAAAATCACGCGTTTAAAACCGCCGCGAAAAAAAACGTGACGTGTGAACACAGCCTTAAAGTTGCTTGGACTATGGTGTTTTAATACAATAAAAATAGTGCTTATCCCCTGTTTACCAGAACAGAAAATTTGGCAGTCTAATATGGACAATTCCTTTTCCTTTTAGTGTAACGTAAGTTACCAAGTAATAACACTATTTTGTATTTAATTTGTATTGTTGAAAAATCAAACTGTGTTGAAATCTATTGAGAATAGTGTAATGTACAATATACATTCACTCATTTTTGTGCCTGCCTTCAAAGAACAGTTTGTAGCAATTATTAACTCAGTTTTTGGCTTGTGAATTTAACGTACGTATGTTACCATGGAATGGCCCATGATTGAAAATACCCAAAAGTGACACCATTCTAAAAACTGCACCCCTCATGGTGCTCAAAACCACATTAAAGAAGTTTATTAACCCTTCAGGTGCTTCACAAGAATTTTTGGAATGTTTAAAGAAAAATGAACATAACTTTTTTTTTTTTTTTTACAAAAAATTTGCTTCAGATCCAATTTGTTTTATAAGGGTAACAGGAGAAATTGGACCCCAAAAGTTGTTGCACAATTTGTCGTGAGTACGCTGATACCCCATATATACAGGTAAACCACTGTTTGGGCGCATGGCAGAGCTCGGAAGGGAAGGAGCGCAGTTTAACTTTTCAATGCAAAATTGGCTGGAATTGAGATTGGACGCAATGTCGCGTTTGGAGAGCCCCTGATGTGCCTAAAGAGTGGAAACACCCCAAAAGTGACACCATTTTGGAAAGTAGACCCCCTAAGGAACTTTTCTAGATGTGTGGTGAGCACTTTGAATCCCTAAGTGCTTCACAGAAGTTTATAATGTAGAGCCGTAAAAATAAAAAAATCATTTTTCCACAAAAATGATTTCTTGCCCCCAATTTTTTATTTTCCCATGGGTAACAGGAGAAATTGGACCCCAAAAGTTGTTGTGCAATTTGTCCTGAGTACGCTGATACCCCCATATGTGGGTTAAACCACTGTTTTGGAGCATGGCAGAGCTCGGAAGGGAAGGAGTGCCGTTTGGCAAAACTGGCTGGAATTGAGATCAGATGCCATATCGCGTTTGGAGAGCCCCTGATGTGCCTGAACAGTGGAAACCTCCCCCAATACTCACTCCAACCCTAACCCCAACACACCCCTAACCCTAATCCCAACCGTAACAGTAATCCTATGGAGATGATAAAGGGGGGTTTGATTTACCATTTATAGCATGTTTTTATGTTTGGCAGCAGTCACACACTAAAAGACACTTTATTGCAAAAAATAGTTTTTGCATCACAACATTTTGAGAGCTATAATTTTTCCATATTTTGGCGCACAGAGTCATCTGATGCCTTGTTTTTGCGGGACGTTGACGTTTTTATTGGTATCATTTTTGGGCACATGACATTTTTTGATTGTGAGAGTTTATACCGGTTCCGCGTGAGGTAAAATTGATAAAGCGGCTTTATTCTTCGGGTCAGTACGATGACAGCGATACCTCATTTATATCTTTTTTTATGTTTTGGTGCTTTTATACAATAAAACATGGATTTTTGTGAGTACTCACCGTAAAATCCTTTTCTCCGAGACGCTCATTGGGGGACACAAGTACTGTGGGTGTATACTACCGCCATCTGGAGGTTGACACTAAGGAAACAACACAAGGTTAGCTCCTCCTCCGCCGCCTACACCCACATCTTGTTATCTTCTTTTTACCAGCACTTGCTGACTACTGTCATATTTTTTTACTGCAGAGTATTTTTGCAAATTTGTCATTCTGTGTTTTCTTTTTGTGTTTCAAAAACTCTATCTTCTATCCTGTGGACACGAGCTCCGCTACCCATGAGTCGCGTGCTATCATGACCCAGAGCTGGCGACCCGCCTACTCTGCTGATGTCTCCTACAAAGTGCTCCGAGTCATTTGGCTGATGATCTCTGGAGCTCTGGCTCCCCTCGCCCTGGGCTGGTGAGCATGCATTCTACCCAATGCGTTGGCTCTATATGAGACCTGTCACTCCCTATCCTGTTTGGAGCGACCTGGAGCGGCAGAGCTGGCCGCTGCCATCCACCGGGGGTTGCGAAAGGCCCAAAATCGTGCCTGAGTTTGGCGAAAAGGCTGTTTGACCCTTTGTTGCGGGAGAAAGCTGCTTTTTCCCCCTGTCGCATCGGAGATCAGCTGGTCTAGTTTTTCCCCGAACGGCCACCCTGATAAGGCAGGGACGTCAAGGATTTCTTGGAAATTGAATCGGCCCGCCATGTCCTTAACCATAGAGCCCTCCTAATGGCTACCGCGTTTGCGGCCGCAAGAGCCGCACAATTGGCTGCATCCAAGGAAGCGTTGATTAAGTAGTCCCCGGCCATAGCGATCTGACTTGCAATCTCTGCTACCTTTGTAGGCAGGTCTCTATCCTGCAAGATCTTGCTCAATGACTCTGACCATGACATCATGGCCTTGGCCACCCAGGTCGCCGCGAACGAGGGAGAGAGTGCTGACCCTGATGCTTCAAAAACTGAGCGAGCCAACCCTTCTATGAGCCGATCCGTGGGGTCCTTGATAGAAGAGCCACTAGGTACTGATAACAAGGATCTCGATGCCTAGCGTGACACTGGTGGATCCACCACTGGGGATTCCGCCCATTTTTACAGTGCTCTGGAGCGAACGGATATCTTTCCTCTATCGTCTTCTGTCCCGAGAAGCGCTTATCCGGCCGTTCCCTGTGACGCTGCACTATGTCCTCAAACTCTGGGTGAGTACCAAACACCCTGTGCGGTCGCTTAGCCCGCTTAAAAGATATCTTATGGCCTGAGGCCAAGGTGACGTCATACTCAACCCCCAGAGTCTGGTTCACAGCCTCAATGAGGCTGTCAACTGTTTCCCGACACTCCGGGGTATCTAGGTCCAGTGGCTCGCTTGAGTCTGAACTTTGCCCGCTCCCCACAACTGGCGAAGGCGAGCGTGATGCCGAACTTACGGATGCCGAGGCACCGGATGGGCCAAGCGAGGCTATGCGGGTTCATTTCCTTTGCGCCTGCTTGGAATGAGAGCTGCCCCTGCAGGCGGAAGGGTCTTCTGAGGTGGAGGACCCCTCCCAGATCAGCGAGCCACTATCCTTGGTCCTATCTGGGGTCTGAAGAGACTCGATTTCCTTTGTGAGTGAAGCCATAGATTGTAAAAGTGATAAGGCCCATTACGAAGGATTTGCATCCCTGGGCTCGGATACAGGGGAGGGCTCCTGGGCGCATTCGGAGTCGCAGGCTTCGCATAATTTATTGCTCTGCGCCCGCGGAAATGAAGCCCTACAGGCTATGCATGCAGCGTAAAGGAATGTGTGCGTCTTCCCTTTCCCAGCCATATTGTTAATTCTGCCCTGCTAGGAGCTGTGGAGGGAGGGGAGTACCCTTGGTTGCGACCTCGCCGCTAGGACCGCACTTACCCGGTCCTGTGTCCCCCACACGTGCCGCTTCTACTGCCTTGCGCTGTCCTGCTGCGCTACCCGACCGCGCTCTATCTGGCGCAGCCTATGCAGACATGAAGTGGAAGTGACGTCGCGCCGGGAGGGCGGGACTTCCGGCCACGGCCTGGATTTGTAATGTCCGCACGTGACGGGAGTGGCGGCGGGCAGGCAGGACGCCGCACATTCAGCCGGAGTCCCATTAGCGCCAGGTGCGGCGCTGATCCGCCACCACCGCAGCAGTAACGTCCCTACCTTGGGAAGCCGAACCGCTCTCCCTGTGAGAGGGGAAGAAGGGGGGCCGGGAAAGGGAAGCACTGGAATCCTGCCTCCGCTGACCAGCTCCAGTCCTCTGGACGCCGCAGGGCCCTCCCCGCCATCATATCCATATCATCTGGCTGCACTTTTCCAGGTAGAGGGGGGGAGGGGATTTAGGACGGTGCAGGCACCCTAACTCAGTCTAACCCCTTCAGGGGGTGAGGAGAGGTACCGTCCGCCGCCTTGCAGAACTGTCGTCTAGCGTTGGTGGAGCAGTGGGGGCCGCACGGACTAGTCTTGTGCCTCTGTGCAGCCCATGGTCCTAGGGGTGGCCAGGGCTATGTCCGGCATCGTGTCCCACGTTGCGGAAGAGGACACGTGGAGGGATACTCGCACGTGCTCGGCCGTTGATGGTTTGGGGAAATCGGACCCTTTCAATAGGATCCGTTGCCCCTGTCTGGATCAACATGTTAGGGCAAGTTAGGATAGGATATGGGTTGAACTAGATGGACTTAAAGTCTCCCTTCAACCTTAATTACTATGTTACTATGTCTTATCTTCATAGCAAAATAAATAAAATAAAAAAAGAAGTCTGGGGAAAATAGTCCAGATATGTCCCACGGTGCGGGAAAGGATACGTGGAGACGATACTCAACATGTGCTCGCCCGTTGTTGATTTGGGGAGATCGGCCCCTTTCAATAGGGTCCGTCGCCTCTGTCTTATCTTCATGGAAAGAAAAAAGAAGTCTGGAGAAAACTCAGACAAGTGTGCCTCCAAAGACACTAAACAAAAACTGGTTTCCGCCCGTAATCGGGGCGAGGGTGTAGACGTCGAAGAGGAGCTAACCTTGTGTTGTTTACTTAGTGTCAGCCTCCAGATGGCGGTAGCACACACCCACAGTACCTGTGTCCCCCAACGACACGAAGGAGAAAACTATTTTTGTGTCACTTTATTCTGAGAGCCATTACTTTTTTTTTCCGGTGATGGAGCTATATGGCGGCTTGCTTTTTGCGGGACAAGATGACGTTTTCAGCGGTACCATGTTTATTTATATCAGTCTTTTTAATGGCATTTTATTCCACTTTTTGTTCGGCAGTATGATGAAGCATATTTTTTGCCTTTTTTTAATGGTGTTCACTAAAGGGGTTTACTAGTGGGACAGTTTTATAGGTCGGGTCGTTACGGACGTGGCAATACTATATATGTGTGTACTTTTATTGTTTAGATTTTTTTATTTAAATATTTATTGACGAAATATTTTTTCACATATTTTTAAAATTAATTTTTTTTCTAATTTAATTCTTATTTTTACACTTTGTCCCACTATGGGACGGACACTCATTTTGTGCAGGCTGATTGCTTCTATAGCATGCAGATCTGCATGCCATATAAGCTGTGAGCGCTGCAGCATCTATGCACTGACCTGTGAGACTTCCTCTTGAAGCTCATCAAGAGAATGCCAAGAGTGTGCAAAGCAGTAATCAAAGCAAAAGGTGGCCACTTTGAATACCCTAGAATATAAGACATATTTTCAGTTGTTTCACACTTTTTTGTTAATTATATAATACCACATGTGTTAATTCATAGTTTTGATGCCTTCAGAGGGAATCTATAATTTTCATAGTTAGTTTCATAGAAGGTGTGTCCAAACTTTTGGTCTGTACTGTATGCTGCCCCATAGAATATGCCCCCATATGCTGCTCCATAGAATATGCCCCCATATGCTGCTCCATAGACTATGCCCCCATATGCTGCCCCATAGACTATGCCCCCATATGCTGCCCCCATTAGATGCTCCACATATTATGCCCCCATATGCTGCCGCTGCAAAAAAAAAAATGTCACACTCCCCTCTCCTGCTCAGGACCTGGCACCTGAGATATTCACCTGTCCGGGGTCCATCGCTGCTCACCGCTGTCTGCCGCTTCCTGTTACAGTGACTGTTCAGCCAGCAGAGGGTGCAGCGCGCACTAACCACGTCATGCGCCCCCTGCTGCCTAAACGTCACTGACACAGCATGCAGCAGACAGTGGTGAGCAGCAATGGACCCCGGACAGGTGAATATCGTTATACTTACCCCCTCCTGGCACGGTCTCTGCAGCCTCGCTTCTCCATGGTCTCCCTTTTCTGCCTTCAGCGTTCACGTGATACCGCTCATTACACTCATGAATATGCGCATATTGGACTTTCAGCCCAAAAGAATGGGCTGAAAATCTCAGCTTATACACGAGTATATACGGTACTTCAGATCCAATTTGTTTTATTTTCCCAAGGGTAACAGGAGAAATTGGACCTAAAACGTTGTTGCAAAATTTGTCCCGAGTACACTGATACCCCACATATGCAGGTAAACCACTGTTTGGGCGCATGGCAGAGCTCGGAAGGGAAGGAACACCGCTTGAATTTTCAACGCAGAATTGGCTGGAATTGAGATCGGACGTCATGTCACGTTTGGAGAGCCCCTGATGTGCCTAAACAGTGGAAACTCACCACAAGTACACCATTTTGGAAGGTAGACCCCCTAAGGAACTTATCTAGATGTGTGGTGAAGCACTTTGAATCCCAAGTGCCTCACAGAACTTTATAATGTAGAACCGTAAAAAAAATCTTTTTCACAAAAATTATCTTTTTATTGCAAAAAATAGTTTTGGAATCACCACATTTTGAGTCAAGTGAGGTCTTGTTTTTCGCGGGAGAAGTTGACGTTTTTATCGGTACCATTTTCGGGCACATGACTTTTTTGATCGCTTTTTATTCTGATTTTTGGAGCTTTTATACAATAAAAATTATTTTATATGAAAAAATAGCTTATAACCTAATACAAAGAAGGATATATAAGTATGTAGCCCCTCACACAGATTTTTTTCTGTCGTAATGAGTCCACATTTCTTCATCCACAACACCCAACACACACATCTCTGGACTACATTCAATTGGTATCCGAATTATCCTTTCTAGTGTAAAAATTACGTCCTTCCAATATCTTCTTAGAATTCTACAATTCCAAATGAGATGTCAAAAATCTGCTCCCACCTCCCCGCATCTATGACATTCATCATTTACTCTTCTGCCGAATTTATATCGTTTGCTCGGGGTTAAATAGGATTGGTGTAGCAAATATAATTGGATTAATTTGTTATTTGCAGCTGGAGACACCACCATATGTGCCCCCAACGCATCATTCCACTGGTCATCGGTGATAGAGGGGATTAGGTGCCTCCATTTACCTTCCACAGCCAGTTGGGTGGAAGCAATTTTGGAATTTAACAGAAAGATGTATAAAGAAGAAATCATACCCGTAGGCCCTTGACTGGACAATATTCCTATTTGTGGGTATCTAGATATACACATCCTGGGAAGTGGGAATTGGTATGCTATGGCATGCCTCAGCTGCAGATATCTATAAAACTCTCTATGAAGAATTCCAAATTTAAATATGAAGTTGTTCAAATGATACTATAATTTGATTTTCAAAAATCTCATTGAGTGTTGATATACCATTTTGCTTAAAGAAACCTGGATCCTGCAAATTCTGGAGATCGGAAAATTCAGGATTATCCCATATCTGAATCTCCCCAATCTGATCAGAAAATTTTAAAGTATGTTTACTTTCCCGCCAAACCTGTATTGCCAAACCATGTGCAAACAGCAGACCCCCAGGTGGTCTGTATGAACCCTCCAATACCGCTCATGGTATGCACCCTCCCAGAAAATGAAGATGAGCCTCTGCATTATTGAGCATTTCATGGAGCAACCAATGTTTTTAAATATACAAAAAAAGGTCAGGAACCGCATATCCACCCTGCCTCTTGTGCCTCTGCTGGGAACCGATATTTACTTTAGGTCTAGATGAGCCCCATATAAACGCTGCCATCAAGCTATGCATTTTCTTGAAGTAACCCTTGGGGATCTTAATTGACGTATGTTCCAGCATATATAATCACTTTGGTTAAATAGAGCGGTAAGGGGCGCAATAAGTGACAAAAAGAAAGCATTTAGAGAATTAAAGCAAGTAGGTAGTGATGCGGAATTAAATAAATACAGAAAATTAAATTCTATAAAAAGCAAATCAAAATAGCAAAGATTGAGACAGAGAGACTCATTGCCAGAGAAAGTAAAAATAATCCAAAAATATTCTTTAACTACATAAATAGGAAGAAGCTAAAAAATGATAGTGTTGGTCCCCGTAAAAATATTATGGGTGAAATGGTGGATGAGGATGAAGAAAAAGCCAATATGCTAAATGACTTTTTTTTCAACAGTATTTACACAAGAAAATCCCATGACGGAAAACATGATCAGGGATAAAAATTCTCAATTAAATATCACCTGCTTAACCCAGCAGGAAGTACGGCGGCATCTAAAAATCACTAAAATTGACAAATTCCCAGGCCCGGATGGGATACACCCCCGTGTACTGCAGGAAGTAAGCACAGTCATAGATAGACCATTATTTTTAATCTTTAAAGATGCCAAAATAACAGGGTCTGTACCACAGGACTGGCGTATAGCAAATGTGGTGCCAATATTCAAAAAGGGGACAAAAACTGAACTTGGAAATTATAGGCCAGTAAGTTTAACCTCAACTGTGGGTAAAATCCTGGTGGGTTTTCTAAGAGATATTATACTGGAGTATCTGGAGAAGAATAACTTTATGACCCAATATCAACATGGGTTTACAAGGGACCGCTCCTGTCAGACTAATCTGATAAGCTTTTATGAAGAGGTAAGTTCCGGACTGGACCAAGGGAATGCAGTGGACGTGATGTACATGGACTTTTCAAGCGCTTTTGATACGGTGCCACGCAAAAGGTTGCTACATAAAATGAGAACAATGGGGATAGGGGAAAATTTGTGTAAGTGGGAAAAGAGCTGGCTCAGGGATAGGAAACAAAGGGTGGTTATTAATGGAGCACACTCGAACTGGGTCACGCTTGACAGTGGGGTACCACAGGAGTCAGTATTGGGCCTGCTTCTTTTTAACATATTTATTAACCGTCCGTCAGGAACAATATTCGCACTAACTCGTAATGGAACAATGTGCCTGTCAAGCGCAGGCTAGAAAAATGCCTAGAATATCTAATTTTCTCAATTTCAGTGATCTAAAAGTGATCAGAGACCTTCATAGGGATGTAATAAAAGAGACTACACATTATCAGGTGCAAAACAAACCCATTTACTCAACATAAAAGTAATAACTTTGATATACACAAATTTCAAAACTCCTGAGAAGTACACTTTCATTTGTAATAAAATCTGCCTTATTTATATTAAATATCCACAAACCTTTCTCTATTAATTCATAAAACAAGCTAAATAAACAATAGTAATGACTAAAACATTACATACCATCCTTATAAAGTGTGATGTGTTCGGGACCAATGAGCCTGAGAAGCCAGCACAGCTATATCTTCCTTCCTGAAGCTCTGCAGCCAACTGTGGTATCAGGTTTCACACAGCAGCTAGAGCCAGGAGACTATCTAGAGGGAGGGGGTTTCCTGAAAATCTGGTGAGAAGGGAGAAATGAAAGTAGAAGAGCTGCGCCTGTCAGATCCATTGTTCCTGACGGAGGGTTAATGACCTTTTAGGTGGGCATAGAGAGTAGAATTTCAATATTTGCAGATGACACTAAACTCTGCAGGGTAATCAATACAGAGGAGGACAATTTTATATTACAGGAGGATTTATGTAAACTAGAAGCTTGGGCTGATAAATGGCAAATGAGCTTTAATGGGGATAAATGTAAGGTCACATGCACTTGGGTAGAACGAACAAGATGTATAATTATGTGCTTAATTGTAAAACACTGGGCAAAACTGTCACTGAAAAAGACCTGGGTATATGGGTGGATGACAAACTCACATTTAGTGGCCAGTATCAGGCAGCTGCTGCAAAGGCAAATAAAATAATGGGATGCATTAAAAGAGGCATAGATGCTCATGAGGAGAACATAATTTTACCTCTATATAAGTCACTAGTGCGACCACACTTACAATACTGTGTACAGTTCTGGTCTCCGGTGTATAAGAAAGACATAGCTGAACTGGAGCGGGTGCAGAGAAGAGCAACCAAGGTTATTAGGGAACTGGGGGGTCTGCAATACCAAGACAGGTTATTACACTTGGGGTTAGTTTGGAAAATCGAAGGCTTAGGGGTGATCTTATTACAATGTATAAATATATGCGGGGACAGTACAAAGACCTTTGTAATGATCTTTTTACTCTTAGACCTGTGACGGGGACAAGGTGGCATACTCTACGTCTGGAGGAAAGAAGGTTTAAACATATTCACAGACGAGGATTCTTTACTGTAAGAGCAGCGAGACTATGGAATTCTCTGCCATATGATGTTGTAATGAGTGACTCCCTACTAAAATTTAAGAAGGGACTGGACGCCTTTCTTGGAAAGTATAATATTACAGGGTATATACACTAGTTTCCTTAATATTGCGTTGATCCAGGGAGCTAGTCTGATTGCCGTATGTGGAGTCGGGAAGGAATTTTTTTCCAAAATGTGAAGCTTACTGTTTGCCACATGGGTTTTTTTTTGCCTTCCTCTGGATCAACATGTTAGGGCAAGTTAGGATAGGATATGGGTTGAACTAGATGGACTTAAAGTCTTCCTTCAACCTTAATAACTATGTTACTGTTACCCACTGGAGGAAGAGGGATCCGCCCTATAGGAACAGGAAACCTACAGAAAAAATAAAAGGGGGTGGTCCGCCTCTCCTCCTCTGTTGTATTTCAGAGTACCAGGAGGACCGCCAAGTGTTAGGCAAAGTTCTACCCTTTTATGTTTAACTTATTTACTTCTCTATTTAAGGAACACACTATTAATACGTGGTGTATTTATCATTATTATTATCTTCATAGGGAGGGAAGTGAGCGGGTGTGTCACGCAGTCCCGACATACTCACCCGGTCTCTGTTCCCACACCGTCTCTGCATACTCACCCGGCAATCGCTCCCACGCTGCAGCACCTCGCCGCCCGACAGCCACGGTGGTCACCTCTGACAGGTGCGCGGCCGACTGCGTCCTTGCATGCAATGCGTATGCACCATAGGCCGCGCCTCCCTTCTGCCTCTTGTGCTCCGGCTGTGCCCTGACCCAGAAGCCCCTCCTGACCAATGGCAGACCAGACAGGGGCATATCAGGCCGCTTCCCTCTGAGGGAGGCGCCTGATGGTTGTGTTTCCTAGCACAATGGGCCTCGCTTCATCGTCTGCTCCCTGCAGCAGCCTCTCAGTCCTGCTATCCGTGTTCCCTGCTGTCTTCCGCAGCCCTGCTCCAGTCCTGCCTTCGGTGTTCCTATTCCAGTCCTGCCTCCGGTGTTCCTGTTCCATTCTGCTCCAGTCCTGCCGTCCTACTCCAGTTCTGCCTCAGGTGTTCCTGTTCCATCCTGTTCCAGTCCTGCAGTCCTACTCCAGCCCTGCCTCAGGTGTTCCTGTTCCAGTCCTGCCGTTCTACTCCAGTCCTGCCTCCGGTGTTCCTGTTCCATCCTGTTCCAGTCCTGCCGTCCTACTCCACTCCTGCCTCCGGTGTTCCTGTTCCAGTCCTGCCGTCCTACTCCAGTCCGGCTCCATCCTGCTCCAGTCCTGCATCCGGTGTTCCTGTTCCATCCTGCTCCAGTCCTGCATCCGGTGTTCCAGTTCCATCCTGCTCCAGTCCTTCCGTCCTCCTCTAATCCTGTCTCCTGTGTTCCTGCTCCAGACATCCCTCCACGTTCCAGTCTACTGTCTTACTCCATTCCTGTCTCCTGTGTTCCAGCTCCGTCCTGTCATATACACTTAAGTCTCTCCACGTTCCAGTCCTTCTCCACTCCTGTCTCCTGTGTTCCAGCTCTGTTTTGTCATCTACACTTCAGTCCCACAGTCCTACTCCAGTCTTGTCATGATCTGCTGAGTTTGTGGGATCAGGTAGTTCAGAGGTTTATTTGGACAGCCTCACTCTGAGATCTGGCAGGCTTTTTATAGCCTCATTGTGGGTTCACTCCTTGTCGCTTATACTCAGACCCTTGGCCGAGTGTGTGACCCTGGTGTGCTTTGTGACTGTGATACTTTATGCTTGCTTGGTTCTGATCCGGTTCTGTCCCTGTTACGAGTTCTGCATGTTCCCTTTGTATTGCTCTGCTATTCCCGTGTATGACTCTTTTGCCTGGGACCTGACTATTCTGACTGCCTCCCTTGTACCGCGTTACTATGTCTGTGTATGATTCATTGCTTACGTTTTGACTATTCTCTGCTTGTCTCTCTGTTACCGCGCCGTCGTCCCCGTGTATGACCCCCGCTTGTCTGACCTGAGTTTCCCTAGCCTTTACTCCAGGATTCCTGTAATAGAACCCTACAGTCATCTCCTGCAGCAGGACGCTAAGCCACGCCCCCTGTGGTCACATGATCGTAGGTCCTGGTACTGTGCTCTGTACTTTCCCTGCAGTATCGGACCCCAGGATCCTGATATTATAAGCGACCGCACATTTATTAGGGTTGGGGAAGTTGTGTATATTTTCTGGGCAAATTAGCACTATGGATCCACTGCTGGCTTAGGCCGATCAGGTCAAACAGCTAACCCAAATGTTCCAAAAGCTCAATGTGGAACATCGCACGATGGCCCATACACAACAGCAGTTGATGGACACCGTGCAGGGGGCCATGGCGGCAGGGTTTTCCTGGTCCCGGGAAAAGGGATGTATCTGTGGTATCCCCTGAGTCTCCGGTCAAATTGCCCGACCCCTTTTCAGGGGATAAAAAGGAGTTTAGGTCCTTCAGGGAGGGATGTAAGCTTTTTGTTTTCTTTAAGGCCCCGTTCCTCTGAGAATGAATTCCAGATGGTGGGGGTTGTTATTTATCTGCTGCGGGGTGCCCCCCAAGCTTGGGCTTTCTCTCTGTCTCCCAGTGCCCCCGAGAGAATGACAGTGGATGCCTTCTTTGATGCCCTGGGCCGCATATATGATGAGCCTGACAGAGTATGTGTCGCTGAAGATATGGTCATGAGTGTGCGTCAGGGTAAACACTCGGCTGAGTGGTTTCGTGCGGAGTTCCAACGTTGGGCTGCGGAGATCTCATGGGATGATGCCGCCCTTCGGGGCTTATTCCGCAGAGGCCTATCTGAACGCCTCCAAGATGCCCTGGCCCTCCATTCCCCACCTGACACCTTGGAGGATGCCATTACTCAGGCAGTGTGTATGGACCGCAGGTTGCGGGCTAGGGGTGTCATGCATTCCGAGACATCTATATTCTCTGGCAGCAAAGAGACCGGTGTCGCTCCTGAACCCATGGACGTTGGCATCACTTCGGTCAAGGAGAAGAAACACCGTCGGGAGAACAGGCTCTGTTTATACTGAGGGGAATCTGGTCATTGGATAAAGGATTGCCCCTCGTGCCCATCACCCTCCAAAGCGACGGGAAATGACTAGGTTTGGGTAGTAGTCGAGGAGGCTGCCCAGACCTTCAGGTACTCTCTTCCTCGTATCCTGAAGTTGTTCGAAGGGTTGAACTGTTGGTAGACAATGTCCGTTTTTTTTCTACAGCACTGGTGGACAGTGGCTCATCACTCAACCTGGTTAACTTTGATGTGGTTTCTCAATTCCAGATAGGGACAGTCAGGCTTCCTACACCACTTAAAGTTGTGGCTATTGACTCATCTCCTCTTACACGAACTGGGATAATTTCTGCTTCTGAAAAATTTATGTTGAAAATTGGTTCTTCCCACGCGGAAGAAATTGAATGTTTTGTCACTGACAAATTGCCGCAGGGCTGGTGCTGGGCATGCTGTGGCTTCGGTGCCATAACCCAGTGATTGACTGGGACTCTGGGGAGATTGTTAAGTGGGGATCCAAGTGTACTGACTGTTACCATAAAACAATTTGTTGTGAGAAAATCGCTAAACCTGTCTGTGTTTTCTACTAGTCTGGAGGGTATTCCGGAGTACCTGAGAGACTTTGAGGATGTGTTTTCTGAGAGCGAGGTTGAGGCGTTACCCCCTCATAGGCCATTTGATTGTGCCATCGATCTGATTCCTGGAGCCAAATTGCCCAAAGCACGCCTGTTCAATCTATCAGGCCCAGAGCGCCTAGCTATGAAACAGTACATTTCTGAAAGTCTCCGTAAGGGGCACATAAGACCCTCAGTTTCCCCGGTAGCAGCGGAATTTTTCTTTGTTAAGAAAAAAGATGGCGGCCTACGTCCTTGCCTCGACGTTCGAGAACTAAATAAAATTACTGTCAGGAACACATATCCTCTACCGTTGATTCCTGATCTCTGTAACCAGCTCTCTGGCGCCAAATGGTTTACTAAACTGGATCTGAGGGGGGCTTACAACCTAATAAGAATACGAGAGGGGGATGAGTGGAAAACGGCTTTCCTTACTTCTGAGGGGTTGAGAATTTAGTAATCCCATTTGGACTCACCAACGCACCTGCAGTGTTTCAAAATTTTATCAATGTGGTGTTTTCAGATCTCTTTGGTCGTTTTGAAGTAATATACCTAGATGATATCTTGATATATTCTGTTGACAGAGTTTCCCCATTTGTTGCATGTTAAAACAGTGCTGCAGCGGCTCAGAGAAAATCAATTGTTTGTCAAACTCGAGAAATGTTCCTTTCTTGTTCAGGAATTGTCGTTTCTAGGTCTGATAATTTCACCTCGGGGGTTTCGCATGGATCCCAAGAAAGTGCAAGCTATTGTGGAGTGGGTCCAGCCCCGGGACATTAGGGGACTCCAGTGCTTCTTGGGATTCACGAATTATTACCTCAAGTTTATTAAGGGTTTTTCGCAGGTAACTAAGCCTCTCACAGACCTCACTTGTAAAGGGGCGGATGTCAGAAACTGGTCCTCGTTAGCTAAACAATCCTTTCTAACGCTAAAAAACTGTTTCTCATCTGCTCCTATCCTGGTCCAACCGGATCCTTCCAAACCATTTGTGGTCGAGGTGGATGCTTCCGAGGTGGGGGTGGAGGCAGTTTTGTCACAAGGACCAGCTTCTCTGACGAATCTCAGGCCTTGTGCCTATTTTCCTAAAAAATTTTCTCTGGTGGAGAAAAATTATGACGTAGGCAACAGAGCTTCTGGCTATTAAATTGGCATTCGAAGAATGGAGGCACTTTTTGGAGGGGGCAAGCTCACCCTATTACGGTTATCACTGACCATAAAAATTTAGAGTACATCAAATCGGCTAAAAGACTGACTCCCAGGCAAGCCCGCTGGTCACTTTTTTTTTCCAGATTTCAGTTTTCGATTACCTTTCGGCCAGGGTCTAAGAATGAAAAGGCCGATGCCTTATCACGTAGTTTTATCCGCCGTCCCCCATTCTTCAACACAGTCTCGTAGTTGCCGAGGTGTCGTCGGAATTGGAGCGAGAGATTGTGGGGGCTCAATCTGTGGCTCCAAGTTCCAAACCTGTAGACAAGTTGTTTGTCCCGCAGCATTTGCGCAACAAACTTCTGGAGGAGTTCCATGATTCAAAGTTGAGTGCACATCCTGGTATAGCCGCCACAAGAGAAGCAGTTGCAAGGTTCTTTTGGTGGCCTTTAATGGCTTCAGATATCAAAAAATATGTTGCAACGTGTGGGATTTGTGCCCGTTCTAAGAGCTCTAGTTGGCGGCTGGCCGGGGAATTGGTGCCTTTGCCAGTCCCAGGAAGACCATAGACACACTTGTCCATGGACTTCATAACCAATCTTCCATCTTCCCGTGGTAATACTGTGATTTGGGTAGTGGTGGACAGGTTTTCTAAGTTGGCACATTTTGTACCCATGACAAGTTTACCGTCAGCAGAGACGCTCTCTAGACATTTTCTGTCCCAGGTGGTACACTTACACGGGGTTCCCACTAATATTGTGTCAGACAGGGGGTCTCAGTTTGTGTCTAAATTCTGGCAGGTCTTCTGCAAAAAATTGGGGATATCTCTGTCTTTTTCCTCAGCATATCACCCAGAAACCAACTGACAAACTGAACGCACCAACCAGTCGCTTGAACAAAATCTTTGGTGCTTGACTTCTACCCTGCAGAGCGACTGGTCTGATGCCTTACCATTAGCAGAATTCGCCTTCAACAACCGGGTAAACCAATCTACCGGTAGGTCACCATTTTTTACTAATTATGGGATCAACCCTCATTTTGGCGAATTTTCTCAGATAGATTCTGGTTGTCCAGGGGCAGAGGACGGGGTCAATCGTCTCAAGGATCTTTGGACAAAGGTTTGTTTAAATATTTCTAAAGATCAGGAGAAATACAAACATTTTGTGGATAGGAAAAGGGATTCTGCTCAGGCACTGCTTTGTGGGGATAAGGTGTGGCTGTCCACACGTAATATAAATCTTCGATTGCCCTCTGCCAAACTGGGGCTTAAATTTATTGGCCCCTATGAGGTCATTGAAGTAGTGAATCCGGTAACCTACCGCCTCCGTCTTCCTCCCTCCTTAAAATTCCACAATGTTTTTCATAGGTCTTTACTTAAACCCTTGGGGGCAGTGAGGGAGGATACTGAAATTGCACCTCCTCCAGTCTTGGTTGAGGGACATATGGAGTTTGAGGTACAACATATTGTGGATTCCAGGCGGGTTCGGGGATCTTTGCAGTATTTGGTGCATTGGAGGGGGTATGGTCTGGAGGATTGGTCATGGGTACCAGCCAGATCAGTACACGTTGACCGTCTGATTCGTGCATTCCATGCCCGGCATCCTGGGAAACCTGGGGGTCCAGAGGCCCCCCATTGAGAGGGGGGTACTGTCATGATCTGCTGAGCTTGTGGGATCAGGTAGTTCAGAGGTTAATTTGGACAGCCTCTCTCCGATCTGGCAGGCTTTTTATAGCCTCATTGTGGGTTCACTCCTTGTCGCTTATACTCAGACCCTTGGCTGAGTGTGTGACCCTGGTGTGCTTTGTGACTGTGATACTTTATGCTTGCTTGGTTTTGATCCGGTTCTGTCCCTGTTACGAGTTCTGCCTGTTCCTTTTGCATTGCTCTGCTATTCCCGTGTATGACTCTTTTGCCTGGGACCTGACTATTCTCTGACTGCCTCCCTTGTACCGTGTTGCTATCTCTGTGTATGATTCATTGCTTACGTTTTGACTATTCTCTGCTTGTCTCTCTGGTACCGCGCCGCCCTCCCTGTGTATGACCCCCGCTTGTCTGACCTGAGTTTCCCTAGCCTTTACTCCAGGATTCCTGTAATAGAACCCTACAGTCATCTCCTGCAGGACGCTAAGCCACGCCCCCTGTGGTCACATGATCGTAGGTCCTGGCACTGTTTACTACTTTCAGTGTCGCAGGTCCAGTGCTCTTTACTTTCCCTGCAGTAACGGACGCCAGGCCCTCCCCGTAGTCTGGGTACGTTACCCTGCTCAGCCACGGCAGTCCGCCGGCGCTGACAGGATCCTGATAAGTCTATCCTGAGCCGCCCCTCTCGGTACCGGCTACCGTGGTATTCGAACCCCTGGGCCTGCTCCTAACGGTCCCTGTATAGGGGTTGGTTCCACCTGGCAGCTCGCCCGGTGCCCCTTGGTGCCACGGCCCTGAGGGTCCACTCCTGGAGATTCCGGCTCCAGACCACCCACGCTAACAGTGTGCGGTCATGGACTCATTAAAGGGGCATTACTGGTAACTAATCAAGCTTTTTACCCTTTGTCACAACAGCACCCACTGGAGAGATTCCAGAGACCATCACCTGGGTGGGACCACCGTGCCAAGGACAGTCCTGTCTAAGCTTAGGTCAGAAGTTGACGAGAGGTCAAGTCTATAGTGATTATAGAAGGCAGAAGGAGCTGACCAAATTGCAGTCTTACATATGGCTTCGATTGGGACGTCTCCCCTCTCGGCCAAGGAGGATGCCATTGCTTTAGTAGAATGTGCTCTGATGCCCTCCGGAGGATTTTCATTTCTCGCGGAGTAAGCTACCTTATTTTTCGGACTATAAGACGCACCGGACCATAAGACGCACCCCAATTTTCAGAAGGAAAATAGGGAAAAAAATAATAATGTGTCAAATGGGGGTCCGTCTTACAGTCCGAATTCAGCTTACCTGGGAAGGGATCCGGCACAGGTGGAGAAGTAGTCACAGGGGTCATTCAGTGGTCCAGGCTCGTGCGGTGGCGGCTCTGTGCTGGGGCAGGTTGGTTGTGCTGGGGCAGCTGTGCTGGGGTAGGGGCAGCTGTGCTGGGGTTGGGGCAGCTGTGCTGGGGTAGGGGCAGCTGCGCTGGGGCTGGTGGGCTCTGCGGTGGTGGCAGCGGGCGGCTCTGTGCTGGGGCAGGTTGGTTGTGCTGGGGCAGCTGTGCTGGGGTAGGGGCAGCTGGGCTTTGCGGTGGTGGCAGCGGGCGGCCCTCTGCGGTGCGGTGGTGGCAGCGGCTCCGCCGGCATTTCTTCGCACCCAGGAGGCCCCCCCGCACATCCTTCGCTGGCCGCCGCCATGTTGCGGTGGCCTCCGGGAGCATGGACGCCGGAAAGATGGCCGCCGCGCGGCTTCAGATCTCGTCCCGAGATCTCGGGGGACGAGATTCAAATCTCGGCAACGAGATCTCGTCTCCCGAGATCTCGGGACGAGATCTGAAGCCGCGCATGCGCCGTCCCCGGACCGGCGGCCATCTTTCCGGCGTCCATGCTCCCGGAGGCCACAGCAACATGGCGGCGGCCAGCAAAGGATGTGCGGGGGCCTCCGGGGTGCGAAGAAATGCCGGCGGAGCCGCCGCCCCTGCACCGGAGCACTGCCCGCTGCCACCACCGCACCGCAGAGGGCCGCCCGCTGCCACCACCGCACCGCAGAGGGCCGCCCGCTGCCACCAGCTAGGTTAGTTTCTTGTATTGCGACCATAAGACGCACCCCCCACTTTCCCCCAAAATTTGGGGGGAAAAAAGTGCGACTTATGGTCGGAAAAATACGGTAATCGGATGGCATCTCTGATCCATCGGGGATAAGGTGCTCTTCGTGACTCCATACCCCTTTTTACAGCCCTGAAAAGATATGAACAGAGCCCTACACTGCCTCCAGCTCCTGGATCTTTCGATGTATTTTAATACCGTTCTCCTAACATCCAGGGTGTGAAATTTCTGTTCTTCAGAAGTGGAGGGATCCCTGAAGAAAGTGGGGAGAAGTATCTCTTGTGACCTATGGAATTTTCATGATACCATAGGAAGGTATGAGGGGTCTGGTTTTAAAACCAACCTATCCTGAAATATCTGTAAAAAGGGTGGATCTATGGATAGGGCTTTAATGTCGCCAACCCTCCTAGCAGATGTTAGTGCTACTATGAGGGCCGTTTTGAGTGACAAGTATTTCGGAGATACTGTATCTATTGGCTCAAAGGGGGCTCCCGTTAGGGCGTCTAGGACCAGGTTTAAGTCCCAAGGAGGGACTCTAGGTATGTGAACAAGAGTCATTCGTTCACAAGCTGTGATAAATCGGGACACCCATTTGTTCCCTGCTATATTATGGCCGTAGAGGGCCCCTAATGCAGATACATGGACTTTCAATGTATTTACTGACAGACCCAGTTCTTTTCCTTTTTGTAGAAATTCCAAGATAGGCACTATCAGAATTTCTGTGGGAGGAGAGGTTGTATGGAACTGCAGGAATTTTCTCCATATTTTGGTGTAAATTTGGGTGGTAGACTGCTTCGTGCTTTGTAGGAGCGTACCAATTAGTGTTTCGGAGAAACCTCTTGATAGTAGTAGCTGACTCAAATTCCACGCCGTCAAGTGTAGGCTGTCCACTTGGGGGTGGAAAAAGGGCCTTGGGAGAGTAAGATGGGGATCGAAGGGTGGACCCAAGGATCTGATATCGACATGGTTTGTAGCCATGAGAACCACAGTCTCTTGGGCCAAGACGGTGCTATTAGAATTGTCCTCGCCCCGTCCTCTCTGATCTTCCGTATGACCTGTAGTAGTAGGATTATCGGAGGGAAGGCATATGCCAGGTTGAATTTCCATGGGGCCTGAAGGGCGTCTAGTATGTCTGGATGATCCGCCAAGGATAGGGAGGCAAATTTCTCTACTTGTCTTTTCTTTTTCGCGGCAAAGAGGTCTATTTGAGGCTGCCCCCATAGAGATACTATGTCCTTGAAGACGCGATGATTTAGGCACCACTCCCCCTGCCGTAGTGTATATCGGCTTAAGAAGTCCGGTTCTTGGTTGTTTTTCTCCCTGATGTGGAGGGCAGAAAGGGACAACAAATACTTTTCGGGTAGGTTTAAGATTTTTGCTGCGGAAGACATCAGAGTCTCTGATCGAGTACCTCCGTGTCTGTTTAAATATGCCACTGTGGTGGTGTTGTCCGATAAGATCCTGACATGTTTCCCACGGAGCTGTGGAAGAAAATGATGTAATGCATAATCTACTGCCGTCAGCTCTTTTAAGTTAGACGAATATTGTAGTTCCTCTTTACTCCACCTTCCCTGACAGAAGCTAATCCCCATATGGGCTCCCCATCCGTGGGGGCTTGCGTCGGTGGTTAAAGTATGGAATGGTGATATTACCCATGGAACACCCGAGTCCAAATGGTTACTATTTAGCCACCATACTAGAGAAGTCAAGACTTCCTGGGATAAGGTCTTCATATTCCCCACGACTCATTTATTATAACATCCCTTAGGATGTTATAATAAATGAGTCGTGGGGAATACAATGGAATTCTAATTTTATTCCTTCTTTGATTATATTTAAAATCCACGAGCTAGATGTTATTCTTTCCCATTTCGGAAAAGAAAGTTTCAGTCTACCCCCTACTGGGGGGACTGGTTGTTCAATATTTATTTTCCTTCCGGAATCCTGTACGTCTAAACATGGTACCCTTTTGCCTTTCTTCTTTTGTGGGCCATCTTGTTGATCTGTCCGTTTGTCTCCTCTTTCCAAACGGCCGCCTCTTAAAGGGAACCTGTCACCCCCCCAGGGCGTTTTTCAGTTGAAGAGCCACCTTCAGCAGCACTAAGGCTGCACTCTGTGAAGGTGGCTCTTTTTCTAACCCCCAGTAATGCCAAAATATTGACTTGAAAGGTTCCCTTTAAAGGCTCTCCTGTAGAAAGGGATAGAAGAGTCAGGGAAGGCCTTTTTCCTTTCTTTTGCTTTGGCGAGTATGTCATCTAGGGCTTTTCCAAAGAGAAACTCACCCTCACACGGGATAGCGCAGATCTTAGATTTCGACTGCGTGTCCCCCTTCCAACTTTTCATCCATAATGCCTGCCTGGCACTATTCACAAGACCCGCAGACCTTGCCGCTAGGCGTAGTGTGTCCGCAGATGCATCGGCCATGAAGGCTGCTGCCCCTCTAATTAAAGGAATAGTGGCAAGGAGCTTTTCCCTAGACACTTTCTGCTCAATCTGTTGGTACAATTGGTCTAACCATACGAGCATTGATCTGGCGGTGTGTGTGCTGGCCACTGCTGGTTTAAAAATGCCCGTAGTTGCTTCCCATGACCTTTTTAACGACGACTCTGCTTTACGGTCTAGTGCAGGGGTGGGGAACCTTTTTTCTGTCGAGGGCCATTTGGAATTTTATAATAGCGTCCGGGGGCCGTTCAAAATTATTTATAATAATGAGCGAGTATACTCGTTGCTCGGGTTTTCCCGAGCATGCTCGGGAGTGCTCTGAGTATTTTGGCGTGCTCTGAGACTTAGTTACTGTCGACGCATTTGCATGATCTGCAGCTGCTGGCCAGCCTGCATACATGTGGGGATTCCTTACCAAACAAGCATTCCTCACATGTATTCAGGCTGTCCAGCAGCCATAAATCATGCAGCTCAGGCGACGAAAACTAAATCTCCGAGCACGCCAAGATACTCAAAGGACACCCGAGCATGCTCGGGAAAACCCGAGCAATGAGTATACTCGCTCATCACTCATTAATAACTGTTTTTAAACATTAGCCAACTATATTTATTCAAACATTTAAATAATTCCTAACTAATGTGATGGCTGGAGTGACTTTTTTAGTGAGGCGTTTGATATTGTGAGATATTGATGATGTTGCTACTCGCAACTGGTTTTCTAAGTTTGCATCAGTCAATCTTGAGCGAAGGCGACACTTTGCGATGGAAAGTTTTGAAAAGAACTGCTCACAGCAATACGTTGTTCCGAACACAGATGCATATTTCAATGCATGTCTCCTCACAGTGGGAAAATCATCATTGTTCACATGTTTATAAAACTCAAGCAATGGGAGGTTATTGTACCTAGCTTTCAGCTCAGCATTGTTTTGCAGCTGAATGATTTTGTGTTGTAGGTCATCAGGCACATCAGCTGGTTCCACATTGAATGGTGTAGCAAAGATGTCCAGTTCCATTTGTTTACTTTTGATATCTTTGAATCTTTCAAATGCTTCAATTAGTTTTGCACATTCACCAGCATATTCAAGTGTCGTGGAAGGCTTTTGTCTTTCCAGAGTGGGGAAATGAACTGTGCTATTCCTTTCAAGTTGCACTTTCCACAGCCTTAGTTTAGCTTCAAATGATTTCACGTTTGAAAGCAGAGAGCCAAGAAGCTGATTGGGGCCCTGCAGCTTAACGTTCAGCTCTGAGAGGTACTTGGTAATGTCTACCATGATCGCCAGATCACACTGCCACTTGTCATCATTGAGTTCACTGATAGGTTTCCCTTTCATCTCCATGAACTGCTTGACTTCTTCCCGCAATTCGTAAAACCTCATGAGCATGTTCCCGCGACTCAACCACCGCACTTCACAGTGATAAACAAGATCACCATACTCTGATTCAAGATCATTCAGTAACTCCTTAAACTGGCGACTGTTTAGTGCCCGGCTTTTGATAAAGTTTATGCATGACACTAATGTTGACATCACATTGTTGAGCCGCAATGACTGTGCACAGAGACTTTCTTGGTTTATTGCATCAACTAAATCACTTGGATCAAGACTAAGACGATTCATTTCTTTCTTGACAAATGCAATTAACCCTTTTTGCAAGCCAACCATGGCTGGAGCTCCATCTGTAGTAAAGCCAGTTAACTTTTCAAATGATAGTTGAAGTTTCTTCATTGATGAGACAAGTCTCTCAAACAAGTCTTCACCTTTTGTACTGCCATGCATGGCTTCCAGTGACAGCAGCTCTTCTCGTGTGTCAAATTCTGCAGCGATTCCACGAATGAAAATGGCCAGTTGGGCAGTATTTGTTATGTCTGTTGTGTCGTCACAAGCCAGAGAGAAAAATTGGAAATCTCCTGCTGAATCCTTGAGCGTTTTTTCAATATCTTGTGCTAAATCAGTAATCTGATCAGAGACTGTTCTCCGAGACAAACTAACATTCTGAAACAATTTTACTCTGTCTGGTGCTAACAGCTCTGCATCAGCCACCATGCACTCTTTCACAAATTCTCCCTCTACATGAGTTCTCAGCTTCTTTGCAATTAGCTCACTAACTACATAGCTCATCTGGATAACATTGCCTCTGTCACAATGTGACCTAGTAAAAGCGGATTGTTGCGATTCCAAACTCCGTCGAAGAGCATTGATTTTATCCAGACGCAGTTGGCCTTTCAATTCATTGAGCTTTGCATGTTTTGTGCTGTACTGACGCTCCAGATTGGCTTTTTTCATTACTGCTAATGCATCAGCACAAACCAGGCACACAGGTTTGCCTTTGACTTCAACATAAAAATAATCATTTGTCCATTTATCTTGAAAACCTCGACACTCTGCATTAACTTTTCTTTTCACTGACCAATTTGTCTCACTACTACCTGAACCTATTTGAAAAGTAAAAAGCATGACTGAGCAAAATAACTTCAAGGGAACCTATCACCTGTAAAAATGCTATTAACCTGCAGATACAGTTTAATAGCGTTTGAATCCTGCTTGGTGCCTGCAGATTGAACCCCGCTGCCCTGCTGAACTTTAATTCTCCCAGCAGCGTTATGGTTTCCGTCATGGAGGTGGCGCCGGTGTGGGTTCAGTCACCGCTCTGTGTATGGAGAGCAGCGGCAGTAACCGCAGCCTTCCGCACTGACTGACAGCTGCTCTGCATTGGAAACCATGAAGGGGGGGGCGCAGTTACAGCCGCTACTCTAGATTTACAAAGCCGTGACTGAACACCTCCAGGAGGACTAGGGCCTCGTTACATGCTTCAATGTCCCAGCGATCCCACCAACGATCCGACGTGGATGAGATCGCTGAGACATAGGTGATCGCTGGTGACCTGTCACATAGACAGACCCACCAGTGATCAGGACCAGCGAGTAAGCTGGTATCCAAGGTAAACAGCAGGTATCTAAGAGGGGCGCGGCTCTTAGATACCCCATGTTTGCCTTGGATACCAGCTCCCAGCGTCACTGATCGTTGGTCTCTCGCTGTCTAACGCAGTGATGCGCGCTGGCCAGGACATTTGAGCACGTTCAGCGATACCCGGCGGGGGGGCCGGTCGCTGATCCCAGTCACACACAGCGATGTCGTTGGCGAGATCGCTGTGGCGTCACAAAATCAGCGCTCTCGCTAGCGATCTCGCTGTGTGTGACGGGGCCTTTAGAGTTCATTTCCTCCCAGCAGTGGGGTTTTATATGCAGGAGAAAGGCAGGTTCAGAATGCTACTAACCTGCTGATTAACCCCATTTCTGGGGCCTGAGGTATACAGCACATGGTGGGTACATGGAGCCTGACTTATACAGCAATGGGGGGTACATGGAGCCTGAGGTATACAGCACATGGGGGTTACATGGAGCCTGCGGTATACGGCACATGGGT
This sequence comes from Dendrobates tinctorius, assembly GCF_039654945.1. Taxonomy (NCBI): domain Eukaryota; kingdom Metazoa; phylum Chordata; class Amphibia; order Anura; family Dendrobatidae; genus Dendrobates; species Dendrobates tinctorius. The sequence continues at coordinate 18,380,995 of NW_027361713.1, read as the reverse complement.
GGTACATGGAGCCTGCGGTATACAGCACATGGGTGGTACATGGAGCCTGAGGTATACAGCACATGGGGGGTGGTACATGGAGCCTGAGGTATACAGCACAAGGGGGGGGGGGTACATGGAGCCTGAGGTATACAGCACAAGGGGGGGGGGGTACATGGAACCTGAGGTATACAGCAAATGGGGGGGGGTACATGGAGCCTGAGGTATACAGCACATGGGGGGGTACATGGAGCCTGAGATATACAGCACATGGGGGGTACATGGAGCCTGAGGTATACAGCACATGGGGGGGTACATGGAGCCTGAGGTATACAGCACATGGGGGTACATGGAGCCTGTGGTATACAGCACATGGGTGCTACATGGGGCCTGTGGTATACAGCACATGGGTGCTACATGGGGCCTGTGGTATACAGCACATGGGTGCTACATGGGGCCTGAGGTATACAGCACAATGGGGGTACATAAGCCTGAGGTATACAGCACATGGGGGGTACATGGAGCCTGCGGCATACAGCACATGGGGGGTACATGGAGCCTGAGGTATACAGCACATGGGGGGTACATGGAGCCTGAGGTATACAGCACATGGGGGTACATGGAGCCTGAGGTATACAGCACATGGGGGGTACATGGAGCCTGCGGCATACAGCACATGGGTGGTACATGGAGCCTGCGGCATACAGCACATGGGTGGTACATGGAGCCTGCGGCATATAGCACATGGGTGGTACATGGAGCCTGCGGCATACAGCACATGGGGGGTACATGGGGCCTGAGGTTCCTTGATTACCTTGCACACTGCAGCCACACAGGAGGACGTGACACTTTCACCTCTGCTATCTCGCTCAGCAGAGGATGGAGCGGGGGAGGGCAGCGACTCCTGTCGGGGTTGGTTCCTGTGCACGGACTCCGGCGTCTCCCTGGTGCAGAAGCAGCCCCTGTGTATATTGCTGCAGCCTGAACTGTCCCTCACCTGGAGCCGGCAGGAATCTCCCCACTGACAGTCCCTCACAGACACATGCAGCCGCACCGCAGGAGTCTCCCCACTGACAGTCCCTCACAGACACTTGCAGCTGCACTGCAGGAGTCTCCCCACTGATGGGAAAAGCGCAGCAAACTACCGCGCTTAATTCTTAAAGGGCCCGCAGCCAAAAAATAGGGAAAGTGGGGAAAGCGGCTGCGGGCCGCACAAAATGATATGGCGAGCCGTATACGGCCCGCAGGCCGGACGTTTCCAACCCCTGGTCTAGTGGGTCAGAAAGTAGGCCTGCATCTTCTACTGGAAAAGTAGACTGTTTAGAGGTGGAGGCCACAGCTGCGTCCACCTTAGGAATTTTTGTCCATTTTAGCAGTTCTTCGTCACTAAAAGGGTATTTCCTTTTTGAGGCCGATGGGAGGAAACTTCTCTGGTCTTGTTTCTCCTATTCTCTCTTAATCAGGGCCGGGATTACCGGAAAGGCTCTCCTTTTTCTCTCAGCCAAACCCGCAAACATTATATCTTGCGTGGTTTAAGTGCCCTTTGTCTCCTCACATCCCATAGTGTTTCTTACGGATTTCACCAAATTATCTACACTATCCAGGGGAAAACGTGATTGTCCCTCCATTTCTGATGACGATGATGTGAGTGAGGAGTCTGAGGCGCTCTCTTGTTCCTCCTCAGATTCTGAGCTGGGAATTACTTGTTTCTTGCTCTTACCCTCTGGGGGTGTATTAGCATGGGCGATAGCCTGTAATTCTTCTCTAGTTATGGTCCGTATGTCTTTAGACGACACTGTGGCTCCCTGCCTGGTCTCCCTAATGCATTGCTTGCAAAGTTTTTTGGGGTAGCAGTCAAGGAGAGACTGAGTACATAAGGCACATTCTTTGTGGTTTTTTTTTTTTCTTCCTTTCCTTGACCCGGAAGTTCCCTCTAGTTCTGGGTCAATTGCCGCCGCTTCGCGCCTGCGCAGCAGGGCTTGCGGGCACCGCTGTACCTCCACCATTATGCCCCGGAAGTTCACTCTTCCAAGTTTCACTCATCCACGTCGGGCGGCGCATGCGCGGGCCCGGCTTCATGCACCGGGCCGCGTCCCCCAGGCTCCGGAAAGTTGCCGGCAGCTGCATTTTATTTATGACCCCGCGCCACTGGCGCTCTCACCAGATTCCACTACGGCGGCTCCTCCATGCTCCCAGAGCCGCCGCTGAGCATGATCAGCAGCTGTCCCGGACCTCCATGCGACCCCCCCAGTGTGCTCCTGAGTGAGACCAGGCGGCCCTCCCCGGACCCGGTCATCTCTCCAGCCGTCCATCAGACGAGGGGTGAGCCGTCTAACAGAAACTCCTCTGACGCTGCTTCTGGACCGCAGCCCCTGCCGTTCCGCAGATACTGCACAGGCGGCGTACATTGGCCCAGGTACGTCCTCTGTAGGATTCTTCCTGAGGTCCCCCTAAGAAGAGGAAACCAAAACTGAGGAGGAGAGGCTGACCGCCCCCATTTATTTTTTCTGTAGGTTTCCTGTTCCTATGGGGCGGATCCCTCTACCTCCAGTGGGTGCTGTCGTGGCGAAGGGTAAAACTTAAATTTTGGTACTAGTTACAAACCAAGCAACACGGGTACTGTTATATTATCCATTATCGGCATAACCACCGACTTACTCCGATTAATTTTAAGACCTGAAAATTTCCCAAAGCAATCAACAAGATCAATCATTCTAGGAAGGGATTGTTCAACCTCATCCAGGAAGAGCACCAGGTCATCCGTATATAATCCTACCTTATCTACTCTAGAATTTATATTAATTCCCTTCACCAACTGGTCCTGTCTAATCTTAAGTGCAATTGGTTCAATCGCCAGCGCAAAGAGCATCGGAGACAGTGGACAGCCCTGTCTGGTCCCCCTACTCAAATTGAAATATTCCGATATCACACCATTCACCAATATATTAGCTCTCGGCATGAGATACAGAAATTCAATCCATCTACAAAATTTAACTGAGAAGCCGAACCTCAGACGCACCCGTTGAAAAGAATTTCCATTCTAATGAATCAAAGGCCTTTGCAGTATCCAAAGAGGCTATCGCCCAAGGTCTTTTATATTTATGGCTTATCCGCGTCAGAACCTGTACAGGGTTGGTATATAATTTCTATGCTATCTTTGCAAAAATTTTGAATACTGAGCTTTAAACTTTTTTTGTAAATCTGTATACTGAAGTTTCCACATGCATTGAACTATATAAGCACTAATTGAATCTACAACTGTGGAAACTCTCTTTTGTGGAATTCTGTGATTTTTTTCATCATATGCTCTGAATATACCAATTTTGTTATGAAACTTGTATAATAGCTTATAGCGTGGGTATTTATTCCTGTGGTTTCAGGTCCATATTTGTGTGTTTAACCACTAAAGACAAAAAATTTTTTAATTTGTGTGTTAATTTTTGTTAAATAAAAACGATTAAATTTTATTTGATATATGGTTCTGTCAATTTATAGGTGATATGGTATTTTGGAAGTGCCTTTTGTAGCTAGGTCATTCCTTTTGATTTTATCTGTACTTTAACAGATTTTTTTATTCAAATATTGATTTAATTATAAAATATTTATTTTTATTATTTTTAATATTTTTATAATTTTTTTTAAATTTCATTCTAAATTTTACACCGTGTCCCACTATGGGACAATCATTTTGTGCAGGCTTATCGCTTATATGGCATGCAGATCTGCATGCCATATAAGCTGTCACCGCTGTAATCTGAGCACATTGACATCAGAGACTTCCTGACATGCACTGCGCATGACAGGAAGTCTTGGAGCTCTGGTAACCCGGATGTCGTCATGGCGACATCGGGTTACCATGGGAGCGACTGGGAGCCCACATCCTGGAGCGGGGACTCCGACCTAAAGGCAGAGGGGCTGTCACAGCTGACGGCCCTTCTGCCTGCTCCCAGAATGCTGCAATCAGGTTGGATCACAGTGTTCCGGGGGTTAAAGGGCAGGGAGCGGTTTGTGACAGCTCCTGGCACTTAGTGCCGGGTGTCAGCTGTGAGAATCAGCTGACACCCGGCTGCGATCAGCCGCGCTCCCCCGTGAGCACAGCTGATCACGTATGATGTACTATTCCATTTATGGGCATCAAGTCCCAGGACACATGGACAGAATAGTACGTCCAATGTCAGGAAGGGGTTTAATACTAGGGGGAGCAGCTGATGAAATTTGCCATGAAAACCTAGTTTACAACTGCATTAACTGTGGGCGAGGTCTGCTCTCGGGTCTGATGTTACTCCTCTCCTCCTCTTCTGGGTGTTTGTAAAGGTATAAGGATGAAGTTCAGGATCACAGTGTGGAGCCATTTTGTTGGTGACTACAAAGTGATACTGACAAATAGTGTCACCGAGGACGGCTGGCAGCATCGATTCTGTTATCTGTTGCTGCATCGCAAGCTGAGGTTAGATACGTGGAGTGTATAACGTGTGCAATTAGATACGCTTAGAGTAAAACAAGCTGGGATTAGATACAGGGCTCAGTGTATTGTGTCACATGATGGGATTTTATAATGTACGTGTATTAGATAGATAAATATATATATATATATATATATATCTCTATCTATATACACACTGCTCAAAAAAATAAAGGAAACACTTAAACAGAATATAACTCCAAGTAAATCAAACCTCTGTGAAATCAAACTGTCCACTTAGGAAGCAACACTGAATGACAATTTCACATGCTGTTGTGCAAATAGAATAGACACCAGATGGAAATTGTTCGCAATTATCAAGACACACTCAAAGGAGTGGTTCTGCAGGTGGGGACCACAGACCACATCTCAGTACCAATGCTTTCTGGCTGATGTTTTGGTCACTTTTGAATGTCGGTTGTGCTTTCACACTCATGGTAGTATGAGACGGACTCTACAACCCACACAAGTGGCTCAGGTAGGATGGCACATCAATGCGAGCTGTGCCAAGGTTTGCTGCGTCTGTCAACGTAGTGTCCAGAGGCACTACAAGGAGACAGGCCAGTACACCAGGAGGGGGCCGTAGGAGGGCAACAACCCAGCAGCAGGACCGCTACCTCAGCCTTTGTGCAAGGAGGAACAGGGGAAACACTGCCAGAACCGTGCAAAATGACCTCTAGCAGGCCACAAATGTGCATGTGCCTGCACAAACGGTTAGAAACCGACTCAATGAGGATGGTCTGATTGCCCGACGTCCACAGATGGGGGTTGTGCTCACAGCCCAACATCGTGGGTCAGTAATGGTGTGGCATTTCTTTGGAGGGACGCACAGCCCTCCATGTGCTCACTAGAGATAGCCTGACTGCCATTAGGTACCGAGATGAGATCCTCAGACCCCTTGTAAGACCATATGCTGGTGCGGTAGGCCCTGGGTTCCTACTAATGCAGGACAATGCCAGACCTCATGTGGCTGGAGTGTGTCAGCAGTTCCTTCAAGATGAAGGCATTGAAGCTATGGAATAGCCTGCCCATTCCCCAGACCTGAATCCGATTGAGCACATCTGGGACATCATGTCTCGCTCCATCCACCAACATCACGTTGCACCACAGACTGTCCAGGAGTTGGCGGATACTTTAGTCCAGGTCTGGGAGGAGATCCCTCAGGAGACCATCCGCCGCCTCATCATGAGCATGCCGAGGTGTTGTAGGGATGTCATACAGGCACGTGGAGGCCACACACACACTACTGAGCAGGGATGTGGAGTCGGAGTCGTGGAGTCGGAGTCGGAGCTCATTTTGGTGGAGTCGGAGTTGGAGTCGGTATAAAATGGAGCGACTCCGACTCCTAAAATATACAATAAATTGGGTACAGTAATTCAATGCAGGATGTGCTGAATATTTTTTCATAGGAGTTTGGGAAAGTTATGAAATGTCCTATAAATGGCTGTTCTATTCCTGATCTAAGGCTACATTCACACACAGCGTTTTTCCTGTGTTTTTTGAGGATACGTTTTTCAGCTGCAAAAGCTGATCATCTTTTTAAAAAACCGCATCACCTGAAAGGTTTTTGAGCTCATAGATAATGTTTTCAATAGCATAAGCAGATTAGAAATCTGCTCTATCTATCCATTTATCCATATCTGTCTATCCATATCGTATCTGTACCAAAAAGAATGAAAACCGGGTAGTACACCAATATATATTCTGTTCTATCTAAATGTCTTGATTATTGTATCATAGAAATGATTAAATGTCTGAGGTTCACATTGTACTACAATAAATTTTTCACTTAAATATAAGCAATATGTGTGGGAGTCGGAGTCGTGGAGTCGGAGTTGGAGTCGGTGTAAGGGAAATTGAGGAGTCGGAGTCGCAGGTTTGGCTTACCGACTCCACAGCCCTGCTACTGAGCATCATTTCCTGGTCTTCAAGTATTTCTACTGAAATTGGATCAGCCTGTATTAATTTATTGTTCTGTCCAGTTGTCACCGTATCCCAGAATTCCAAGAGGAGGAAGTTCACCGACTGCCATATTGGGGCACCCAAGTGATGGGTGTCTCAATATGGAAACTGCTGCTGGTACCAACCTATTGCGCGGTACCACCAGCGGAACATCGTCGCACTGCGCCTGCGCAAATTCCACGCAGGGAATCATTCAGCTGATCCCGCGAGCAGATGCGAGACATGTCTACAGGCAGAGGAAGCCGGTCACATTAAAAGGGTTTTCCCACGAACAAAAGCTCATTTTAAAAATTGTCTGTGTTGGACCATGTACAGAGCATACCACAACTCCTGGGCAGGGGAGGAAGCAAAAGACAATACTGACATTACAGCAGGGGGATCACAGAGGATTCATTTTGTGAGGTAAAATATTTCACTGACTGTTTTTAAACTATATTTTACCTCACAAAATGAATCCTCTGTGATCCCCCTGCTGTAATGTCAGAATTGTCTTTTGCTTCCTCCCCTGCCCAGGAGCTGTGGTATGTTCTGTACACGGTCAGACACAGGGGTGAGAGACAGAGCACAGTGGGAGACAGCTCAAACTGGACAGCACATGAGGGGAGAACACAGAACAGGAAGGAGAGACAGCAGACAAGGGGAACAGCATATGGGGTAGACAGGTCAAAGAAGAGAGCACAGACAGGAGAAGTCAGCACATGGGGAAAGAGAGAGTGGATAGGTGGGTGAGCACATGGGGGGGGGGGGGGGGGGGAGGATTCTCAATGCTGCAAAGCCTGCCCCCATCGTGACATTACCGCCCTCCCGATGCAATAGCATTGGGCCTCCATCTAGTGTATTATATATATATATATATATATATATATATATATATACACACACACACACACACACACATATATATACATACACACTGTGAGGCAGTGACTGGAGTCATATGTGAGGGTCGTTATGTGTCCCTCAGGATGCGCTCATCTTGGAGTGCCTTGTAGTCACAGCAGCGTGCCTGTTAGTCACAAGGCAGAATAAAAGTTTGAACCTGGTCAAGTTATTTTGACCAAGGAGCTTGTTCAGGAAAACCCGGTCTTTTATTTTTGAAATGGACTGCAGGAAGGTAGTGGGGCCAGGTCCGTTTCCTCCAGCCCAGATCTTAGAAGTGGCCTATGGCCACAGATTGGAGTGAAGGAAAAAAAATCCCTGCAGGAAGAGTTTGGGTGTGTCAGTTTTGGTCTTGAAAGCAGACAGAGCAGGTGGTCTGCAGAGCACTCCCTGTGTGAAGCAACACAGGGCCAAGCAGAGCCAAAAGGACGGGCATACGCGGCAGTGCGGTTGCTAACGGCAACTAGCCCCGGACTGTCTTTTTGTTTAACCGGCTGCAATCCGGAAGATACAGCGTGCTGTGCACTGTGTGACTTTTGCTTTTGAACTTGCTTGGGTCACTGTCTCATCACTGCACAGTGTGGACACCGCTGCTTTACAATACATACATATTATATATATATATTTATATATATATATATATATATATATACACATATATACACACACACACACATGCACACTATATAATCGCCTAATTCTGTCTGTCCTTCTCTCTGTTTGTAATGGAAAGCCCACGTTGCTGATTGGTCGCGCCCGGCCGCTTATGCTTGTTTTTCTTTGCATGAAGTCAGAATAGCCTCCCAAAGCTGTTTTGATGTGAACTGCCTCCCACCCTCATAGATATTTTGCTTGATGATACTCCAAAAGTTCTCTGTAAGGGTAGAGGTCATGGGAAGATCCTGGCCACACCATGAGTTTATCTCCTTTTATGCCCACAGCAGCCAATGACTCAGAGGTATTCTTTGCAGCATGAGATGGTGCATTGTTATGCATGAAGATGATTTTGCTCCTGAAGGCACGTTTCTGCTTCTTCTATGGTATACATGGAAGAAAGTTGTCAGTCAGAAACTCTATATACTTTGCAGAGGTCATTTTTCACACCTTCAGGAACCTTAAAGGGCCCTACCAGCTGTTTCCCCATGATTCCGGACCAAAACATGACTCCTCCACCTCCTTGCTGATGTCACAGCCTTGTTGGGACATGGTGGCCATCCACCAACCATCCACTACTCCATCCATCTGGACCATCCAGGGTTGCTCGACACTCATCAGTAAACAAGACTGTTTGAAATTAGTCTTCATGTATGTCTGGGCCCACTGCAACCGTTTCTGCTAGTGAGCAGTTTAGGGGTGGCCAAATAGTAGGTTTATGCACCACAGCAAGCCTTTGAAGGATCCTACACCTTGAGGTTCGAGGGACTCCAGAGGCACCAGCAGCTTCAAATATCTGTTTGCTGGTTTGTAATGGCTTTCTAGCAGCTGCTCTCTTAATCCGATGAACTTGCCTGGCAGAAACCTTCCTTCTGCAAAGAAATACAAGCAAAAACTCTCCAAAAACTCACAAGTTCAATGGATGCAAGAATTGTGAAGGTGATATTAAAGAAGGGTTCCTATGTTATGTTAACAAGTAACTTGGCCTGTTAGGATGTTTTAAAGTTAAATAGCTTTTTTGTTCAGTGAATATGACTTCCTAATGCTGCAATTTCCACAAATGAACATTTTCAATTCTTTAAAACATATCGAATGTTTAGAAATTCTACTGTGCCTAATAATTTGGAACAGTGCATTCTGAGTTTTTATTCATTTTGGAGATTATACGGTTATCATTGGGAGGTTTCTTCAATAAAATTCGATGTATACGCTACCGGGTGATGACTTTTATTGGACTGACTCATTTGCACCAACCATTTAGGAAAATCAGAGAAAAATATAATTTGCATAATAATTTGGAACATGGCGTATATTTATCAAAATTATCAGTGGAACATAGTCAGAAACAAATTGGCAACCACACTCCATATAGCCTACACATAAATCTATGGTAAAAAACAAACAGCTTGGACATTATAATAAAAGAGCATTCACAAACCACATCAGATGTAGAGCTGCGTCTATAGGTGTTACAGTAAACAATGTTCCATTTTCATAATTAACATATCAGGTATATGAGAGCTATTGGCCATACTAATGTCCACAACCCCACCGCACCACTACACCAATGCACATTTCGCTTCCCTTCTGAGAACTCCTTTTTCTGTTGTTTTTGTTATTATATGGCATGGCCTAGCTAAGATACATGTTTTCAGCATGCAAAACTGGTACGATTTAGAGATTATTATTTGACATTTAAATGGATTGAAACAAAAAAAAAAAAAAAAAAGTATACCTTGAGCCAAAATAAGTGCTTTTTTTTAAAGCATTTTTCCCCACAGATTCTTTAACCCCTTTCTGACATCCGACGTACTATCCCGTCCATGGGACCCGGGCCCCTATGCCCATGGACGGGATAGTACGTCTCAGCGATCAGCGGCGCCCACGTGGTGAGCGCCGCAGATCGCGGCCGGGTGTCAGCTGATTATCACAGCTGACAACCGGCACAATGTGTCAGGGGCGGTCACGGACCGCCCCCGACACGTTAACCCCTTGCACACCGCGATCAAACACGATCGCGGTGTACCGGGGGTTAAAGGGAAGCATCGGCAGGGAGGGGGCTCCCTCCGTGCTTCCCTGAGCCCCCCACGGCAGCGCAATGTGCAGCGCTGCTGCGGGGGGCTCCTTTCCTGAAGGCCCCCAAATCCAAGATGGTGACGGGGGCCTGCAGGAAGCTGGCTTCCTCAGTGCCTGCAAAGCGCAGGCATGAGGAAGTCTTCTTCAATGCCTGTGACAGATTGCTGATCTGTCACAGTGATCTGTGATGTGACAGATCAGCGATCTGTCACAGGACAGTGATGTCCCACCTGGGACTATTTAATAAAGTAAAAAAAAAAAAAGTGTTAAAATATTTTAAAAAAATCGTCAAATAAATTAGAAAAAAAAAAAAATATTCCCCCAAATAAATCCATTTTTTGGAAATAATAATAAAAAAAAAAACAATAAAAGTACACATATTAGATATCGCTGCGTCCGTAGCGACCCGCCCTATAAAACTGTCCCATTAGTTAACCCCTTTAGCGAACCCCTTAAAAAATAAAAATAAAAAACGAAGCAAATCATAATGATTTATTATCATACCGCCAAACAAAAAGTGTAATAACGCGCGATCAAAAAGACGCATATAAATATCCATGGTACCGCTGAAAACGTCATCTTGTCCCGCAAAAAACGAGCCGCCATACAGCATCATCAGAGAAAAAATAAAAAAGTTATAGCTCGCAGAATAAAGCGATGCTAAAATAATTTTTTATATAAAATAGTTTTCATTGCATAAAACAGACAAAACATAAAAAAACGACCTAAATGAGGTATCGCTGTAACCGTACTGACCCGAAGAATAAAACCGCTTTATCAATTTTACTGCACACGGAACGGTGTAAACGCACCCCCCAAAAGAAATTCATGAAACGCTGGTTTTTGTTCATAATGCGTCCCCAAAATCGGAATAAAAAGCGATCAAAAAATGTCACGTGCCCGAAAATGGTACCAATAAAAACGTCAACTCGTCCCGCAAAAAATAAGACCTCACATGACTCGGTGTGTCAAAATACGGAAAAATTATAGCTCTCAATATGTGGTGATGCAAAAACTATTTTTACAATAAAAAGCGTCTTTTAGTGTCTGACAGCCGCTAAACATAAAAACCGCCATAAATAGTAAATCAAACCCCACGTTATCACCCCCTTAGTTAGGGAAAAATAATAAAATAAAAAAAATGTATTTATTTCCATTTTTCCATTAGGGCTAGGGTTAGGGCTAGGGGTGTGTTGGGGTTCGGGTTGGAGTTAGAATTGGGGGTTTCCACTGTTTGGGCACATCAGGGGCTCTCCAAATGCAACATTGCGTCTGATCTCAATTCCAGCCAATTCTGAGTTGAAAAAGTCAAATGGTGCTCCTTCCCTTCCAAGCTCTGCCATGCGCCCAAACAGTGTTTTACCCCCACATGTAGGGTATCAGCCTACTCAGGACAAATTGCAAAACAATTTTTGAGGACCAATTTCTCCTGTTACCCTTAGGAAAATAAAAAATTGGGGGCAAAAATATCATTTTTTGTGGAAAAAAAATGATTTTTTTATTTTCACATCCGAGCGTTATAAACTTCTGTGAAGCACTTGGGGGTTCAAAGTGCTCACCACACATCTAGATAAGTTCCGTGGTGGGTCTAGTGTCCAAAATGGGGTCACTTGTGGGGAGTTTCAATAGTTTAGGTACATCAGGGGCTCTCCAAACGCACATGACACCCGCAGACCATTCCATCAAAGTCTGCATTCCAAAACGTCACTGCTTCCCTTCCGAGCCCCGACGTGTGTCCATACAGTAGTTTTCTCCCACATATGGGGTGTCAGCGTACTCATGACAAATTGGACAACAACTTTTGGGGTCCAATTTCTCCTGTTACCCTTGGGAAAATGAAAAAATTGGGGACTAATTGATCATGTTTGTGGAAAAAATACGATTTTTTAATTGTACGGCTTTAGGTTATAAACTTCTGTGAAGCCCTTGGGGGTTCAAAGTTCTCACCACACATCTAGATAAGTTCCTTAGGGGGTCTAGTTTCCAAAACGGTGTCATTTGTGGGGGGTTTCCACTGTTTTGGTACATCAGGGGTTTTCCAATCGCGACATGGTGTCCGATCTCAATTCCAGCCAAAAACGTCAAATGGCGCTGCTTCCCTTCCGAGCTCTGCCATGCTCCCAAATAGTGGTTTACCCCCACATGTGGGGTATCAGCGTACTCAGGACAAATTGCACAATAACTTTTAGGGTCCTGTTACCCTTGGGAAAATAAGAATTGAGGGTGAAAAGATCATTTTTGTGGAAAAAATATGATTTTTTAATTGTACGGCTTTATGTTATAAACTTCTGTGAAGCCCTTGTGGGTTCAAAGTTCTCACCACATATCTAGATAAGTTCCTTGGGGGGTCTAGTTTCCAAAATGGGGTCACTTGTAGGGGGTTTCCACTGTATAGGTACATCAGGGACTCTCCAAACGTTTCATGGCGTCCGATCTGAATTCCAGCCAATTTTGCATTGAAAAAGTCAAACGGCGCTCCTTCCCTTCTGAGCTCAGCCATGCGCCGAAACAGTCGTTCCCCCCCACAAATCAGGTATCAGCGTACTCAGGACAAATTGCACAATAACTTTTGCAGTCCAATTTCTCCTGTTACCCTTGGTAAAATAAAAAAAATTGAACCTGAAGTATTTTTTTTGTGAAAAAAAGTTAGATGTTCATTTTTTTTTAAATATTCAAAAAAATTCCTGTGACGCACCTAAAGGGTTAATAAACTTCTTGAATGTGGTTTTGAGCACCTTAAGGGGTGCAGTTTTTAGAATGGTGTCACTTTTGGGTATTTTCTATCATATAGACCCCTCAAAGTGGCTTCAAATGTGATGTGGTCCTAAAAATAAAATGGTGTTGTAAAAATGAGAAATCGCTGGTCAACTTTTAACCCTTATAACTTCCTAACAAAAAAATTTTTTGGTTCCAAAATTGTGTTGATGTAAAGTAAACATGTGGGAAATGTTAGTTATCAAGTTTTTTGTGTGCCGTATCTCTGTGATTTAAGGGCATAAAAATTCAAAGTTGGAAAATTGCGAAATTTTCTAAATTTTTGCCAAATTTCTGTTTTTTTCACAAATAAACGCAAGTTATATCAATGAAATTTTACCACTAACATGAAGTACAATATGTCACGAGAAAACAGTGTCAGAATCACCGGGATCCATGGAAGCGTTCCAGAGTTATGACCTCATAAAGGTACAGTGGTCAGAATTGTAAAAATTGGCCCGGTCATGAACGTGCAAACCACCCTTGGGGGTGAAGGGGTTAATCAATCAAAAAACTAAATGAGAACATACGATGAAATGGGTTTCCATGACTTCTGTAAAGTTTACAGAGTGATGTCCTTTTGAAAGAGAACCATTACTTATCACTGGAATCCACCCCATGCTGTAGAGGTCTCTCACTGGTATAGAAGTCACCTGAGCGCTGAGGTTTCAGATTGGCTGCAGAATCAGGTGACTGGTGTTCAAGAAAGCATCAATTCCAATCACAACAGAGATCACCAGAGTTGTGGCGATAAAATACACTAAAGGAACAAGAAAGAGCAATAGGGTCTTATCTGCTGATAATAATATAAAAGTATGTAAAAGCCACTCACCCGTTGGAGGAGAGATCAGGCATATGAAGATTGTCAGCTGCTGCACGTCCAAATGGTCAGACAAGTGACCACCAAATATATCGCTTCTTATGGAACTTTAATTTTTTGGACTTTTGTGCGCTGCTTGACACAATACACAATCCAGTTATATTAGGAGATCAATCATTTATTCACATTTAATCCCAACGCATTTCGAAGTGGAATATACTTCTTCAGGGGTAGTCCCCTGAAGTGTTTTCCACTTCGAAACGCGTTGGAATTAAATGTGAATAAATGATTGATCTCCTAATATAACTGGATTGTGTATTGTGTCAAGCAGCGCACAAAAGTCCCAAAAATTAAAGTTCCATAAGACGCGATACAGAGTTGTGGAGAGGAGTTCCAGTACAAAGTGACATTTTAGTTATAAGTAGTTCCCTGAGAAAACGTTTCAAAAGTCACACAAAAACTCTAGAAGTTTGGCGTCTATGGAGACAGGGCTCACTTAGAGGTCTGTGACGTTCTGTAGAATCTTTTACCAAACCTTGACAATTCGATTTTTGTTCACCCAAAATATATGCAAGAAAAAACAGTAGTACATATAACAAGTGAAAGAAAACTTACTGAATCATGTGTGAGGTAGGTGTCACAGTAATCACAGTAAAACCTGTAGAGAATGAGGAGATACATCACAAAGCACTCAATTCTATGAACAAATTCTGGGCATAAAACAACTGATGGAATGTTGTAATGTGCACTGGATATTGGAACTTTAGCAAAAAATTCCTTCATTAACGATAATTATCTAACATGCTAAAACAGAGGGACCCATTTTGGTTACGTCCCCATGACGAGATTATGATGTGGCTGATTTTCTGTACCAATAGGCAAATTAGAAAAAAAAAAGGGACAAATAGTTCTCTCATCTTTCAGGGCATGGAGCTTTCAATTCCTTGCACGACCGGAGCCAGAGCAGCTGTAGCACTTACATAGGAGAAAGGCCAGGGTCAGACTTGCGAGAAACTCAGACGTCAATACCCAGCACTGCCGCTGGCACTCGGGAGAGGAGCATGCGGCTACTTAGAAATACATGCAGCCACACACTCCTCTCCCGAGAGCCGGCGGCATCTCGCAAGTCGAACCCCGAGCAAAAGGAATTCAGCAATGAAAAAAATACAATGGGGAAAAAAGTATTTAGTTAGCCAATTGTGCAAGTTCTCCCATTTACAAAGATGAGAGAGGCCTGTAATTGACATCATAGGCAGACCACAACTATGAGAGTCAAAAAGAGAAAACAAAATCGAGAAAATCACCTTGTCTGATTTGGCAAGATTTATTTTGCAATTTATGGTGGAAAATAAGTATTTGGTCACCTAAAATCATGCAAGATTTCTGGCTCTCACAGACCTGTAACTTATTAAGAGGCTTCTTTGTCCTCCACTCATTACCTGTACTAATGACACCTGTTTGAACTTGTTCTCAGTATAAAAGACACCCGTCCACAACCTCAAGCAGTCACATTCCAAACTCCACTATGGTGAAGACCAAAGAGCTGTCGAAGGACGCCAGAAACAAAATTGTAGACATTCACCAGCCTGAGAAGACTGAATCTGCAATAGGCAAGTAGCTTGATGTGATGAAATCAACTTTGGGAGCAATAATAAGAAAATGGAAGACATACAAGACCACTGATAATCTCCCTCAATCTGGGGCTCCATGCAAGATCTCACCCCGGGGGTCAAAATGATCACAAGAACAGTGAATAATAATCCCAGAACCACATGGGGGGACCTAGTGAATGACCTGCATAGAGCTGAGACCACCATAACAAAGGCTACCATCAGTAACACACTACGCCGCCAGGGACTCAGATTCTGCAGTGCCAGACGTGTCTCCCTGCCTAAAGGGAATCTGTCACCTATTTTTTTGTTTATAAACTGCAGCCACCGCCATCATGGGCTTATCTAAAGAATTCTGTAATGCTGTAAATAAGCCCCTGATGTAACCTGAAAGATAAGAAAAACAAGTTAGATTATACTCACCCGGGGTCCAGTCCGATGGGTGTCGCAGTCCGGCGCCTCCCATTTTCATGCGATGATGTCCTCTTCCTTGCTGCCTGTGGCGGCTCCTGCGCAGGCATAGTTTATCAGCCCTGTTGAGGGCAGAGCAAAGTACTGCAGTGCGCAGGCACTGGGCATCTCTGAGCTTTCCCAGTGCCTGTGCACAGAAGTACTTTGCTCTACCCTCAACAGGGCTGATAAACTATGCCTGCGCAGGAGCCGCGACAGGCAGCAAGGAAGAGGACATCATCGCATGAAGATGGGAGGCGCCGGACCACGACACCCATCGGACTGGACCGCCCCCCAGGTGAGTATAATATAACTCGTTTTCTTATCTTTCAGGTTACATTGGGGGCTTATCTACAGCATTACAGAATGCTGTAGATAAGCCCATGATAATGGCGGTGGCTGCAGCCTATATACGAAAAAATAGGTGACAGATTCCCTTTAAGCCAGTACATGTCCAGACCCGTCTGAAGTTTGCTACAGAGCATGTGGATTATCCAGAAGAGTATTGGGAGAATGTCATATGGTCTGATGAAACCAAAGTAGAACTGTTTGGTAGAAATAAAACTCGTAGTTATTACACCGCTCCACCATACTCACCCGGCCTCCGCTCCCACGCCACAGCCTCTCTCAACCTGACGGCCGCGGCGGTCACCTGAGACGGGCTCGCAACCGACGCCTTCCCTGCATGCTATGCGCATGCGCCATAGGCCGCACCTCCTTCCTGCTTCTTATGCTCCGGCTGTGCCCTGACCCGGAAGCACCTTTGGACCAATAGCTGACCAGACGGGGACATATCAGGCCGCTTCCCCCTGAGGGAGGCGCCTGATCGTTGTGCTTCCTAACACTCTGGCCTCGCTTCACCGTGAGCACTTTGCTCCTGCAGTTCCAGTCTCGGCTGCTCCTCGCAGCAGCTTCTC
Organism: Dendrobates tinctorius; assembly: GCF_039654945.1. Lineage (NCBI taxonomy): Eukaryota > Metazoa > Chordata > Amphibia > Anura > Dendrobatidae > Dendrobates > Dendrobates tinctorius. Next base: position 18,364,432 of record NW_027361713.1, on the reverse strand, counting down.
AGTCCTGCTACCCTTGTTCCTTGTTCTCTCCCGCAGTTCAGTCTCCTGTGTTCCTGTTGTCCTGCTCCAGTCCTGTCTCCAGAGTTCCTGCCGTCCTGCTCCAGTCCTGCCTTCAGTGTTCCTGCCGTCCTACTCCAGTCCTGCCTCCAGTGTTCCTGCCGTCCTACTCCAGTCCTGCCTTCAGTGTTCCTGCCGTCCTACTCCAGTCCTGCCTTCAGTGTTCCTGCCGTCCTACTCCAGTCCTGCCTTCAGTGTTCCTGCCGTCCTACTCCAGTCCTGCCTTCAGTGTTCCTGCCGTCCTACTCCAGTCCTGCCTTCAGTGTTCCTGCCGTCCTACTCCAGTCCTGCCTTCAGTGTTCCTGCCGTCCTACTCCAGTCCTGCCTTCAGTGTTCCTGCCGTCCTACTCCAGTCCTGCCTTCAGTGTTCCTGCCGTCCTACTCCAGTCCTGCCCTTCAGTGTTCCTGCCGTCCTACTCCAGTCCTGCCCTTCAGTGTTCCTGCCGTCCTACTCCAGTCCTGCCCTTCAGTGTTCCTGCCGTCCTACTCCAGTCCTGCCCTTCAGTGTTCCTGCCGTCCTACTCCAGTCCTGCCTTTCAGTGTTCCTGCCGTCCTACTCCAGTCCTGCCCTTCAGTGTTCCTGCCGTCCTACTCCAGTCCTGCCCTTCAGTGTTCCTGCCGTCCTACTCCAGTCCTGCCCTTCAGTGTTCCTGCCGTCCTACTCCAGTCCTGCCCTTCAGTGTTCCTGCCGTCCTACTCCAGTCCTGCCTTCAGTGTTCCTGCCGTCCTACTCCAGTCCTGCCTTCAGTGTTCCTGCCGTCCTACTCCAGTCCTGTCTCCAGTGTTCCTACTCCTGTCATTCCTTCTCGCTCCAGTTTTCTGTCTCACTTCATTCCAGCCTCCTGGTTCCAGCCTTGTTCTGTCATTCTTTACTCCAGTCTGTCTTACTCCGGTCCATCCTGAGCCGCCCCTCTCGGTACCGGCTACCGTGGTTCTCGAACCCCTGGGCCTGCTCCTAACGGTCCCTATATAGGGGTCGGTTCCACCTGGCAGCTCGCCCGGGGTCCCTCGGTGCCACGGTCCAGAGGGTCCACTCCCGGAGTTTCCTGCTCCAGACCACCCACGATAACAGTACGATCAGGCCATGGACTCCGCCGGTACTAAGGCTGCTACTCAGAAAGAGTTGCTATTCCTACGGGAGAATCAGGGGCGCATTATGTCATGAAGTTGATGGACACCCGTTTGTCGGCCTTACAGGTGGCCGATCCTGGAAATGCCACTCAGCTGGCCAGTCTCCAACAGGAGCTGGGTCAGCAGCAAGATACTCAAGCCCACATTTTGTCTTACATGGCCTCCTTTGATACTCGCTTGTCGGCCCTCCAGGCTGCCACTGCAGTGCCGACTCCTCCTCCTGCGTCTACTGCTCTTCCGACGCCCCGCCTCGCCAAGCCGCCTCGTTTCACCGGGGATCCCAAGCTCTGTAGGGGGTTCTTAAATCAGTGTAGTCTCCACTTTGAATGGCTGCCGCAGCAATATCCCTCGGATCGGGCCAAAGTGGCCTTCATCATGTTCCATCTGGAGGGAGAGGCCCTGTCTTGGGTAAACCCGCTCTGGGAACGTGACGACCAGGTCGTCTCGAGTGTCCCGGTTTTCCTGGATACGTTTCGTAAGGTTTTCGATGAGCCAGGTCGGTTAGCCTCTCTCACTGAGTCACCCTTTAACTTACACCAGGGCTCTCTCACGGTCGGACAGTGCGCTATTCGCACTATCTCCTTTTGCGCTCGGCTGGAATAACGCGGCTTTGGTGGGGGCATTCTGGCGCGGTCTTTCTAGTAGAATAAAGGATGAATTTGCAGGTCGAGATACCCCATCCACCTTAGAGGACCTTATCTCGCTGGCTACCCACATTGACTTGCGCTTCCTGGAGCGCGCTCGGGAGTCAGCGAGAGACAGGCGGCCCTCCAGGTCAGTTTCTCCTTTCACCCGGTCTGCCAGCTCTCGTTCGGTCGGGTCCTCTTCCTTCTCTTCGGGTGAGCCCATGCAGATCGTCTCAGGTTGGCCGCGTTGCGTCAGAGAGAGAGACGGGCACAAGGTCTGTGCCTCTATTGCGGCGATTCGTCACACTATATCCGCACCTGTCGTAAAAGACAGGGAAACGACTCCACCTAGGTCAGGTAAGAGAGGCCTTCCTAGGTGATGATGATCCCTCTCAACCCCTTAAGATTTCTGTGCATTTGGTTTCAGGAGGGAGGCGTGGTTCCGAGGTGGCCTACTTGGATTCGGGCTCAGCGGGTAACTTCATTCGGCCGGAAGAGGTGGACAAATACCAAATTCCAGTAGTCACTCTATCTAACCCAATTCAGATTGCCACCATGGATGGCAAACCGCTACAGGTGACCGTCACCTTGGTCACTGAAGAGGTGGAGTTGCAAGTCAGAGCCTTACATCGAGAGAAGATAGCCTTTTACGTTTTGCCTAAGCTCTCTCACGCCATTCTACTCGGTCTTCCATGGTTAAGGACTCATCAGCCTGTTATCGATTGGTCTTCTGGGGAGATACTCCGCTGGGGGCACCCGTGCCAAGCTTGCTGTCTGACTCCTGTCCGCCGGGCGGCCGCTCCTCGGTCACCTCCAGACCTCCCGGGTCTTCCTCCAGCTTACAGCTCCTACGCCGATGCTTTTGATAAGAAGGAAGCGGAGGTCCTCCCTACACACCGGCCGTTTGACTGCCCAATTGAACTTGTTCCCGGTTCAACCCCTCCAAGGCGCAGAATCTACCCTCTGTCTCCCGCAGAGACCACCGCCATGTCCGAGAGAACCTCGCCTAAGGCTTTATACGGAAATCCTCTTTGCCCGCGGGAGCCGGGTTCTTCTTCGTCAAAAAGAAGGACAGAACTCTACGGCCGTGCATTGACTATAAGGGCTTGAATGAGATTACCATCAAGAACAGGTACCCTCTTCCACACATTCCGGAGCTGTTTGACCGTTTCAGAGGGGCTCGGGTCTTTTCCAAGCTGGACTTCAGAGGAGCCTACAATCTGGTCTGTATCCGTGCAGGTGACGAGTGGAAGACCGCTTTCAACACTCGAGATGGCCATTACGAATACTTGGTCATGCCCTTCGGCCTTTGCAATGCTCCTGCAGTCTTCCAAGAGTTCGTCAATGAGATCTTCCAGGATCTCTTGTACTCCTGTGTGGTCGTGTACTTAGACGACATCCTCGTCTTCTCGCCGGACCTCTCGTCCCACAGAAAGTGTCCACCTGGTGCTTCAGCGTCTTCGGGAGAACCGCCTGTATGCGAAGATCGAGAAATGTCTCTTCGAACAGACCTCTCTGCCATTCCTGGGATACATTATCTCCGACGCTGGTCTAAGGATGGATCCCGAGAAGTTGTCTGCCATCCTCAAATGGCCTCGCCCTGTCGGATTAAAGGCGATACGACGATTCCTCGGGTTCACCAACTATTACCGCCAATTTGTCTCCCACTTCTCCGCGATCACAAGACCCATTTCTGCGCTCACCCGTAAAGGGTCTACTTCCAAGGATTGGTCCCCTGAGGCAGAGGAGGCCTTTCTGACCCTAAAAAGGGCTTTCTCCATGGCTCTGGTCCTGCATCGCCCTGAGAGCGATCGACCTTTTGTACTCGAGGTGGACGCTTCCTCGATGGGTGCCGGGGCGGTACTATCCCAGAGAACCGCCTCCGGTCGCCTGCACCCTTGTGGCTTCTTCTCGAAGGCCTTTTCTCCATCCGAGTGTAACTACTCGATCGGCGACTGGCAACTTTTGGCCATCAAGTTGGCCTTGGAGGAATGGCGCCACCTCTTGGAAGGAGCTGTCCATCCTTTTGTCATCTTCTCGGACCACAAGAATCTGGCTTATCTCCAGTCTGCTCAGAGATTTAACCCTCGCCAGGCCAGATGGTCCTTATTTTTCGCCCGATTTGATTTCGAGCTCCGATTCCGTCCTGGCAACAAGAATTCCAAAGCTGACGCCCTGTCCAGGGTCTTCCAGCCACACGAATCCACGGAGGAACCTTCGCATATCATTGATCCCTGTTATGAATGAGTCACCGGAGGAGGAGAAAACAAAAATACAAGCTAAGTCCAGAAAACTGGAGAGGTTGGTAGCTATCGGATTGCAGACTCCTGATCCTATACACCACAACTAACAGTAGCCGTGGGGGGTTCCTACGGTGCCCTAGACCCCTCGTCACAGCCGGAGAACTACATAAGCCTAAAGAAGGAAAGGGGAAATCTAAACTGCCCCAGAGCAGACCCCAAAGCAATAGACAGCCCCGAACATGTATTGTCGGTGAAAAACAGATGAAAACACAAACACAGACAGAAAGACAGGCTGAGCAAACGATGGGGCCCAACTAACTAGATAGGACAGGACAGAAAAGATGCTGGCTACAATCCGCAAAAAACCCTACCAAAAATGTCCCAACCGTCTGATAGGGAAAAAGGCCCTGAAGTCGCTAGACTTCAAAATGACTATATCAGCACTCAGGTATATTCTGAAAACAGAGCAAAAGAGATCAACTGATCAGAGACAAAAATGGAATTCAGCCAGTCCCAACCAGGACTGGCTGAATACAAACACTAAGGAAACCAGACAAAATCTCATGGAATAATAGCAGGGCAAAAACCTTAGCTTTTAGTAGACAGGAACTAAACTGGATGCAAGAGCTCAGAGCAGAAAAGATCACCAGCAGCCCTGCAGGGCGTCGGCTGCCGTATATCCACTCAGAAATGCCAGATGGCCAGTCACACTCCGCCTGTTCAGATGACAGGTTCTTCCCATCCCAATCAATTTCACTACCTCTCTTCACCAGCAGAGGGAGTTCATCAGACATCAAAGGTGAAGGGGAGAATGAGTGAACGCACAACAGATCCCACTAGGATCATCACCGTGGCTCCGGTGAACTGGCTTACTCCCCCACCAGGCAAGACGCTTGGGCCAGAGAATCTCAAGCGAAAGGTTCTTCTATGGGGGCACTCCTCCAAACTGGCCGGCCATGCCGGAACTAAGAAGACCCTTGACCTTATCACGCGTCTCTACTGGTGGTCCATGCTTCGCCAAGATGTACTCGACTTTGTGGCTTCTTGTCCATCCTGTGCAAAAAACCAAGTGCCACGGAGATCTCCGTCCGGCTTGTTGCTTCCGTTGCCTGTCCCTACGGTTCCCTGGGAAAACATCGCCATGGATTTCATCACCGACCTACCCTGCTCTGCGGACAGCACAGTCATCCTGGTGGTGGTGGATCGTTTTTCCAAGATGGCTCACTTCATCCCTCTGCCCGGTCTTCCCTCAGCGCCGGAGCTGGCCAAAATCTTTATTCGTCAAATCTTCAAACTTCACGGACTACCTCGACGCATTGTGTCTGGCCGAGGGGTTCAGTTTACCTCCAAGTTCTGGCGTTCGGTTTGTAAGCTCATGAACATTTCCCTCGACTTCTCCTCGGCCTACCATCCACAGTCCAATGGACAGGTAGAGCGTACCAACCAGATGCTTACGGGATACTTACATCACTTCTCTAACGCCCACCAGAACGATTTGGTCAACTTACTCCCCTGGGCAGAGTTCGCTTATAACAACCATGCTGGTGAGTCTTCGGACAAGTCTCCGTTTTTCATTGTTTTTGGCAGACATCCTGGTGTTCCTCTTCCAATAATTCCTGCCTCGGAGGTACCTGCGGAATTTTCTAAGAATAGGGCTGAGACCAACACATCACTCAAGAGATCCGCTGATCAGATGAAGACCTATGCAGACAAAAAAAGGTTGGATTATCCTCCGTATCGTGTTGGTGACAAGGTCTGGCTCTCCTCCAAATTCGTCCGATTAAAACTGCCCTCCTACAAATTGGGCCCACGGTACATCGGTCCGTTTGAAATTCTGGGACGTATTAACGAAGTCGCCTACAAATTGAGGTTGCCTGCTTCGCTCCGGATCCCGAACACCTTTCATGTCTCTCTCCTGAAGCCTGTGGTGTTGAATCGTTTCCATTCCTCGCTTGATCCTGGTCCTCAGCCGGTGGGTGCCGATGTCGTTTTTGAAGTGCAGGACATTCGCTGTGAAAAGGGTTAGAGGTAGGACTTTCTTTCTTGTTGATTGGAAGGGCTTTGGTCCTGAGGAGAGATCCTGGGAGCCTCGGGAGAATATCAATCCTCAAGAGGTTTCTTGCTAACCTCTGGGGGGGGCGGCTTGGGGGGGTACTGTTACACCGCTCCGCCATACTCACCAGGCCTCCGCTCCCACGCCGCAGTCGGCCTCCGCTCCCACGCCGCAGCCTCTCTCCACCCGTCGGCCGCGGCGGTCACCTGAGACGGGCTCACGACCGATGCCTTCCCTGCATGCTATGCGTATGCGCCATAGGCCGTGGCTCCTTCCTGCTTCTTATGCTCCGGCTGTGCCCTGACCCGGAAGCACCTTTGGACCAATGGCTGACCAGCCATATCAGGCTGCTTCCCCCTGAGGGAGGCGCCTGATCGTTGTGTTTCCTAACACTCTGGCCTCGCTTCATCGTGTGCGCTCTGCTCCTGCAGTTCCAGTCTTGGCTGCTCCTCGCAGCAGCTTCTCAGTCCTGCTACCCGTGTTCCTGCCGTCCTACTCCAGTCCTGCCTTCAGCGTTCCTGCCGTCCTACTCCAGTCCTGCCTTCAGCGTTCCCGCTGTCCTACTCCAGTCCTGCCTTCAGCGTTCCCGCTGTCCTACTCCAGTACAAACCTCCTTCCATCAGCAAGAGCATTGAAGATGAAACGTGGATGGGTTTTTCAGCATGATAATGACCTTGCCAAGCACACCACCAGGGCAACGAAGGAGTGGCTTTGTAAGAAGCATATGAAGGTCCTGGAGTGGCCTAGTCAGTCTACAGATCTCAACCCCATAGGAAACCTTTGGAGGGATTTGAAAATCCGTGTTGCCCAGGGACAGGCCCAAAACATCACTGCTCTAGAGGAGATCTGCATGGAGGAATGGGCCAACGTACCACAAACAGTGTGTGACAACCTTATGAAGACTTACAGAAAATGTTTGACCTCTATCATTGCCAACAAAGGATATATAACAAGATATTGAGATGAACTTTTGTTAATAACGAAATACTTATTTTCCACCATAATTTGATAAATAAATATTGCCAAATCAGACAAGGTGATTTTCTGGATTTGTTTTCTCATTTTGGCTCTCATAGTTGTGGTCTACATATGATGCCAATTACAGGCCTCTCATCTTTTTAAGTGGGAGAACTTGCACAATTGGTGGCTGACTAAATACTTTTCCCCCCACTGTATATACCATATATACTCGCGTATAAGCCGAGATTTTCAGCCCATTATTTTGGGCTGAAAATCACCCTCTCTGGTTATACGCGAGTCATATACGCCAGGGGAGGGGGAGTGTCAGATCATACTGACCCCCCAGCGCATTTCTACAGCCCCCTGCTTGTCCCACGGTCTCAGGTGTCTGCCTTCAGCGGTCACGTGGTACCACTCATTAAAGACATGAATATGTGCATATTCATGACTTTAATGAGCGGTATCACGTGACCGCTGAAGGCAGGCGCCGGAGACCGTGGGAGAATGGGGCTGCAGAGCGGGGGATTAGTATATTTGTGGGATTACGGCGTGGGACAGAACGATGGACAGTTGAGGGATATTACTGATTTATATTTTTGGCTTTATTACAGGAGACGAGGGATTCAATGTAATGGGCGTTAGGTGAGTATAACTGTTATTTTTAAATAAAGTAAAAGTGTGTTTTGCTTTTATTTTAAATAAAAGACTTTAGTCTGACTGTCTTTATTTACCATATAACTATAGGATTAGCAATGGATAGGTGTCTTATAGACTCTTCTCCATTACTAAACCGTGGGCTTGATGCCACCTAACATTACAGAGGTGACATCAACCCCACAAATATTACCCCACTTGCCACCACTTCAGGTCAAGTGTGAAGAACCGAGCAAAGCGCCAGAATTGGCTCATCTAATAGATGTGCCTTTTCTGGACAGCTGCGGGGTGCAATATTCATGGCCCCTTAGGCCTCTTTCACACTTCAGTTTTTTACAATCAGTCACAATCCGCCAGGTTTTGAAAAAAACGGATCCTCAATTTTCTTTTGAGGATCCGTTTTTTTTCCTCATTGACTTGCATTAATGGCGGATTGTGACGGATTGCTGTCCGTTGCATCCGTTTTTTTTGAGGATCCGCCAAAAGTTGCTGTCCGTCACCATCCTCAAAGATTTCAAAACGGAGCTTGCAACGTTTTTTTCTCTTGCGGATCCTCCAGACACTGATTTAACCCGAATTTCTTTCTGGGTGCCGGACAAAACAAGAAAAAAAAAATCTCTCTCTCTCTCCTTCCCGGCCAGCAAGTCCTTTATTTACTCATTTTCAGGATCCGTCTGAAAACGGATCCTGTGCCATCCGTTCACATCAGTTGAGAACGGATCCGCTTCTCTGACTTTTTGGCGGATTTGAACTGATGCAAAAAACTGAAGTGTGAAAGAGGCCTTACCAGCCCACAGCTCTCTGCTTTAGCTTGTTGGTTGTCAAAAATAGGGGGGACCCCACGTTTTTTAAAATTATTTAATTAGAAAAATTGATAACTAGCCTTGCTGAAGCTGACGGTTGCATCTCCCAGCTGTGGGTTTTGCCTGGCTATCAAAAATATGGACGTATCCACGCTGTTTTTTTTTATTACGATTTATTTACAGCACTGGCTGATGAATACTCCCAGTCGCCGCCTGCTCTCGTTATTAGCAGCAGCAGGCTGATGAGAGCTGTAGTCCCATTAGCTGCAACCAGTATCGGAGGTAAACTTTATACCTCTGATCACAGCTGCATGCTAATGCTGTCTTTTAACAGTGTGGGAACTGACTGGTGGTTATAATTTTACTGCCGAACAGAAGCAGTGTTTTCTGCACATGACTGCGTGACAAACACTCGGTGCTCGGGGGGCTGAAGCAGAATAACATGGACTTCCTGGTGAAGTCCGTGCCCTTCCTCATTTTCAGTACAGACGCCTAACTTTACTGTTTGGGTTTGCCCATTTCTAGTCATCAGGATTTTGTGCTTCGCATGTTTTTTTGCACAATGGAGGTGTCACTTCTTTCAGCATTTTTTACCCATTGAAATGAATGGGTGGTAAAAAAAATAATCAAGACATTAAAAAACACAGGTATCAAATTTTGCTGTGCCTTTTTGAGCCAAAACCTGATTCTATAGAATAGGACTTTTTTGTCCCTACACTAAACTTTATCAGCATGCACAAGAAACACATGTGGTATGCCAAAACCGCTGGAAAAACAAACAAACAAAAAACACAGAAAAACACAGCTTCTTTCCTGAGGAAAAAATGCAGATAAAATGCCTATTGTGTACTCGCCATTAAGGTGCTTCTGCCATAGAAACATTAACAGATATGTTTTACCTGCAGATTTACAGCAACCAATACAAGGCTATGGGGAAAATCTGCACAGAAAACTCAAAAGTACCAGTAGAAAAAATTGACGTTGCGGATATGAAACACGCACCTCAGCTCAGGTTGCGCTGCGTAAAATAAAGCACCCTGGACAGAAGATTTCTATGATGGTCCCTGACCACTATCAGTAAACGCTTCAGGTTGGACATTGCATACTCCTGCAGGGGCCAGATGTTACAGCATAGTGGATGGGATCTCAAGAAATTCCATGTTCACTTTGAGTCCACAAATTCCCGCGGAAACGGACATATGACGCGTCTCTTCAGAGACGCAAGTTTCCACAAGATATATAGCACCCATACAATGTATAGGACGCTGTGATTCAGCACGGTTCAGTGGACACAGAGGATTCACCTGCGTTCATAAACCGGCAGCACTTTGGATGCAGCGAACATGTGGGGCATCCAAAGCGCTGCCACTTCCGGATCGTGGGACCAAGCCGAAATCCCATCTACTTTGCTGGACTGTAAAATGCTGGGTTTTTGATGCAGCAAAAATACACAGGGTCAAAAACGCACCAAAAGCTCATTGTGGGCACACAGCCTTAATGCATTCAAGCACAGCATCAGTAAAGGAGAGAACTAAAGTGCAAGTATTATTACGGGCTCAGCCACTGCCAGAGGTGGGCCTGGGACACGCACCCACAGATGGGTGAGCGGCACCCACATGGCCAGAGCTCCGGACTGAGTGCTTACAAGGCATGTACATGCACGTGGGCGAGAGCAGGCTCCACGCCACGGGCGCGCACACACGCAGGGGGGCGCTCCCAGCCACCACACGCACACTTACTTGGGCATATTGCTGAATGGCGGAATCGTTCTCTTTGTCTCAGGCGGAAACCACGCAGAAGCCTAGGCGCTCGGTAATGACGTCACACGCACAGCCTCCTTCCCTTAGGAATTGCCATGTGCCGTTGAGCAAACGCTCTCTTTCTGAATGGCTAACGCGTCTCCACAGTTCTCGTGGGAGGAGCCATCTATGACGTATCGCCGTACAGACGTCTGCTGATGTCATGACGTGCGGCGCTCAGGAAGCGGGGAGGCCCGAGCGGCCAGCTACGGAGCCGGAAACCGGGTCCTTGAGCAACGGGACCGGGGACCGTGACGCTTGGGTTGTGAGTGAGGCTCTCGGTCAGAGGTGACCTGCAGACGCGGATACCTATTGAGTGGGGTTCTTGGCCTGGGCGAAGCAGAGCAGGCCGCGACTGGCCACTGATGCCACGGACTCCTCACAGTGGTTCACAGTGATTTTCCACGGTGCGAGGCTGCTTCACCATGGAGGGAATGGACGTGGATCTGGACCAGGAGCTGATGCAGAAGTTCAGCTGTCTGGGGACCACAGATAAGGACGTCCTCATCTCCGAGTTCCAGCGGCTCCTCGGCTTCCAGCTCAATCCTGCGGGCTGTGCGTTCTTCTTGGACATGACAAACTGGTAAGAGTCCTCCTCTCCTACTCGGCCCTACATGGCTGGAACTGGTAAGAGTCCTCCTCCCCCACTCGGCCCTACGTGGCTGGGACTGGTAAGAGTCCTCCTGCCCCTGCTCGGCCCTACGTGGCTGGAACTGGTAAGAGTCCTCCTGCCCCTGCTCGGCCCTACGTGGCTGGAACTGGTAAGAGTCCTCCTGCCCCTGCTCGGCCCTACGTGGCTGGAACTGGTAAGAGTCCTCCTGCCCCTGCTCGGCCCTACGTGGCTGGAACTGGTAAGAGTCCTCCTGCCCCTGCTCGGCCCTACGTGGCTGGAACTGGTAAGAGTCCTCCTGCCCCTGCTCGGCCCTACGTGGCTGGAACTGGTAAGAGTCCTCCTGCCCCTGCTCGGCCCTACGTGGCTGGAACTGGTAAGAGTCCTCCTGCCCCTGCTCGGCCCTACGTGGCTGGAACTGGTAAGAGTCCTCCTCCCCCTGCTCGGCCCTACGTGGCTGGAACTGGTAAGAGTCCTCCTCCCCCTGCTCGGCCCTACGTGGCTGGAACTGGTAAGAGTCCTCCTCCCCCTGCTCGGCCCTACGTGGCTGGAACTGGTAAGAGTCCTCCTCCCCCTGCTCGGCCCTACGTGGCTGGAACTGGTAAGAGTCCTCCTCCCCCTGCTCGGCCCTACGTGGCTGGAACTGGTAAGAGTCCTCCTCCCCCTGCTCGGCCCTACGTGGCTGGAACTGGTAAGAGTCCTCCTCCCCCTGCTCGGCCCTACGTGGCTGGAACTGGTAAGAGTCCTCCTCCCCCTGCTCGGCCCTACGTGGCTGGAACTGGTAAGAGTCCTCCTCCCCCTGCTCGGCCCTACGTGGCTGGAACTGGTAAGAGTCCTCCTCCCCCTGCTCGGCCCTACGTGGCTGGAACTGGTAAGAGTCCTCCTCCCCCTGCTCGGCCCTACGTGGCTGGAACTGGTAAGAGTCCTCCTCCCCCTGCTCGGCCCTACGTGGCTGGAACTGGTAAGAGTCCTCCTCCCCCTGCTCGGCCCTACGTGGCTGGAACTGGTAAGAGTCCTCCTCCCCCTGCTCGGCCCTATGTGGCTGGAACTGGTAAGAGTCCTCCTCCCCCTGCTCGGCCCTATGTGGCTGGAACTGGTAAGAGTCCTCCTCCCCCTGCTCGGCCCTACGTGGCTGGAACTGGTAAGAGTCCTCCTCCCCCTGCTCGGCCCTATGTGGCTCGGCCCTGCGTGGCTGGCGCTGGTAAGAGCCCCGTTCGGCCCTGCGTGGCTGGCGCTGGTAAGACTCCTCCCCCTGCTCAGCCCTACGTGGCTGGCACTGGTAAGAGTCCTCGTCCCCCGCTCGACCCCACGTTGCTGGCACTGGTAAGAGTTCTCCTCCCCCTGCTCAGCCCTACGTGGCTGGCACTGGTAAGAGTTCTCGTCCCCCGCTCTGCCCTATGTGGCTGGCGCTGGTAAGAGTCCTCGTTCCCCCGCTCGGCCCTACGTGGCTCGGCCCTGCGTGGCTGGCGCTGGAAAGAGCCCCGCTCGGCCCTGCGTGGCTGGCGCTGGAAAGAGCCCCGCTCGGCCCTGCGTGGCTGGCGCTGGAAAGAGCCCCGCTCGGCCCTGCGTGGCTGGCGCTGGTAAGAGCCCCGCTCGGCCCTGCGTGGCTGGCGCTGGTAAGAGCCCCGCTCGGCCCTGCGTGGCTGGCGCTGGTAAGAGCCCCGCTCGGCCCTGCGTGGCTGGCGCTGGTAAGAGCCCCGCTCGGCCCTGCGTGGCTGGCTTTCCTGTCAGGTGTGTGTGTGTGTTAGGACTGGGATAATGTTGGCGGCCGCCCTGCTCTAAACCTTCCCTCCCAAGTTTCTAGAACTGCCCAGTCTCTTGCAGATGCTGTGTTTTCTGGATCCCCCTTCCATGCAGCAGTGCCTCACACGTGGCTTCAGCCTTCACTGGCCAGTCAGATGGAACAGTTCTCTCTGTGCAGATTGTGAAGGCTCAATCTTTATCTGCTTCAATTTAGCATCTAAGGGGGAGTTTCTTTTAGCAATGACCAACTCCTTTAAAACCATTTATTGAAATACCACTGTGAGAATTTGCCCCCTAATTGTTTAGCTTGGAAGCCCAAATCTTTTTGTTTTGGCTTCTTGTTCAGGAATATGAAGAGAAGGCTAGAATCTATTTTTGAAATCCATTTGTAACCAGAGGCCGTATTCAATAAGAGCACTATTCCAAGGTCGCCTACTGTATATTTCATGAGCGTGCAGCCAATCGCAGCTTCATATTGACTTCATATTCTAATGAGCTGATTCACAATTGACAGCTAATATTGCTGTCCTTCCTGTTTATTAAAATATGCCTAATTGTCAGTGTCATTCTGAAGTGTACAGTAGCAAATAACAGATCTGCAGCAAATCTATGTGTCTCTCATCCCAACACACATTTCACCTATCTCCCGGGGGGAGTCTGACATTTGAGTCAGGGTGAGTGACCCAGCCTGCATCTTTTCTGTGGACAAGTTTTCACTTTATTACTATTCGCTTATCTGTACTTGAAAACTTTTATCAGCACTTTAGATTTAACGCATTCCTACCTCATATAAATACCATTTTATGGTGGCCTGGAAATTCCAGCTATGTGTGATCTATTCACTTGGTAATTGTTATGAATAATCTTTTATGTATGCAATCAGAATATTTTCTGTACTAATAACTATATTGCATGCTTTAACATACTTAATTATTTGATTTGTGTGATTAATTGCTCACCATATAATTTAAGCCTTGATCATATGCGTTCTGGCTGCGTCCTCTTACATTATGAGGCACCCCATTTTAACTTAATTTTACTTTACTCCTTAATGACCGCCAATATGCTTTTTAGCATCGCTTAGGAATAAGAGAATAGCGCCGCCCTGCAGTGGCAATTCCTGAGTATGTCAGCTGTACATGACAGTTGTTGCAATGGGGCCACAACCTTAATAACAATTGGAACACCGCAATGAGAATCAAGGGTACCGATGGTTACAATGGTACGCTGAGATGACCCCAGGGTACAGTGGCCCTTTTAGATCCACCTGTAAGCTGACTCTCACAGGCTGTCAGTGAGACCCTGACAGTCTCATGCACTCCAGCACATGAGACCAGTGATCAAGCTGAAAATATTGCATGTCCCACAGTATTATTGCGACTAAGTGAAAAAGTAAAAATGTTGTATATAGTAAACACACTAAAAAAAACACATTAGTATCGTCGCGCCCAGAATGACCCACTGTATAAAACCAGCATGTTACTTATTCCGTTTGGCGAAGACCGTAAAAAAAATTTCCAAAAATGTTTCTTTTTCATCATATTGATTGTGAGACAGTGACTGGCATTGTTGTAAATGGCCAGTATGTGTCGCAGAGGAGGAGGGTCCTCTGCGCTGTAAGCCTGAAATGTTGCACTGGGACATGTAGTTCCATGAGCCTTGTTTTTGTTTATAAAGGAGGGTTTGCCGGAGAGCTGGGTGGGACTGGCTAGCCACACCCACCTGCCACCTATGGAGGTGGTTTCAGCTGCATAATGTGACTGTGGGTTGGTTACATGGTCTGTGTTGTAAAGTCCTGAAAGAGGACAGGTCTCTGTGTTGGAAGGTGCTGCGAGTGGACCGGATTCTTGAAGGGCACATGGTGAGGCCATGTCCTACTGAATAGACTGTTGTTAGCTGCTTTTTTCTTGCCATAATACAAATTCTAACAGTCTATTCAGTAGGACTATCAGCTGTGTATCCACCAGACTTGTGCATAACACAACTGATGGTCCCAACCCCATTTATAAGGCAAGAAATCCCACTTATTAAACCTGACAGGGCTGCCTAACTGGGATCACTGTCCCACTTATTAAATCTGACAGGGCACACCTGTGAAGTGAAAACCATTTCCGGTGACTTCCTCTTGAAGCTCATTAAGATAATGCCAAGAGTGTGCAAAGCAGTAATCAAAGCAAAAGGTGGCTACTTTGAAGAACCTAGAATATAAGACATATTTTCAGTTGTTTCACACTTTTTTTGTTAATTATATAATTCCACATGTGTTAATTCATAGTTTTGATGCCTTCAGAGTGAATCAATTTCATAGTCAAGAAAATAAAGAAAACGCTTTGAATGAGGTGTGTCCAAATTTTTGGTCTGTACTGTAGCTGTATTAGGGTCTAGGATCTTGTGCCCCTGGTGGTTGATTTAGGCCACCGATGTTAGGTTGTCCGACATTACGCGAACATGGTTTTCTTCTAAATGAGGAAGAAACCCTGTTACAGCCTTTTTTATTGATAGTAGCTCCTTGCAATTTGAGGAATAGCTGTCTTCTGCCTTTGACCACATCGCTGGACTATGTGGTCTCTGAGATGTGCGCCCCATCCTTCTGCACTTGTATCCATTGCAATCACATCTGATATCTGGTAGGAACATGGAATTCCCCTCGACTGATTCCCTGGCTCCACCAACCAGGTCATGGAGTCTACTGCTTCCCGGGAGAGCATAATTTTTTCCCTCCAAGTGCCCTGCCAGCTTCCTTTCTCTCTCTAGGACAGGGTTCCCCAACTCCAGTCCTCAAGGCCCACCAACAGATCATGTTTTCAGGATTTCCTTTGTATTGCACAGGTGAAGCAATTATCACCTGAGCAATACTAAGGAAATCCTGAAAACATGATTTGTTGGTGGGCCTTGAGGACTAGAATTGGGAACCCTGCTCTAGGACATCCTGCTGTAAGGCCCTTGGTTGAATCTGGACCCACTGAACTGTTGGAATGCATGATGTCATTGATTCTAATAAGGACATAGCTTTCCTTAGAAACATGACTGGATTGATCAATGCTGCTGATACCAGGGCTACAATTTTGTCTGTCTTCTCCTCTAGCAGGAGACAGGCCTGTCTCTGAGTCCAAAATAAAAGGATTGTACTTTCAGGGGCTGCAGCCTCGACTTCTCGATATTTATCATCCAACCCATTGTGGTCTGAATGTGCCTTAGTTGAGCACTGCAATCGTCTTCTGTTCTGTCGATTACTGAAAAATCGTCCAGATATGGCACGTTACTTTCTCACAAATGTGCTGTCACCTATAGAATTATCTTGGTGAAAACTCTTGGGCGGATAGACCAAAGGGCAGAGCCCTGTATTGGAAATGTCTGAGTTGTATGCTTATATGTATATGTCTTATATGTCTTAAGGTACTGTCACACTTAGCGATGTACCAGCGATCCCGACCAGCGATATGACGCGGTCAGGATCGCTGGTACATCGCTAAGTGGTCGCTAGTGAGCTGCCACACAGGCAGATCTCACTAGCGACATCGCTGGGGACGGGGATCGCTACTTACCTGTCACACCAGGCGATCCTGCGTCCTCCCGCCCGGCTCCACGCGTCGCTCGTCTTCACAGCAGGAAGCTGACGACGAGAAACAGTCCTGAACGTTCTCGCGCGATCAGCGATAACCAGCGGGGGAGCCGGTCGCTGGTAAGTATCAGACACAGAGATATCGCTAGCAATATCGCTATAACGTCACTAGTTATAGCGATATTGCTAGCGATATCTCTTAGACTTGAAGGACACATACTATCATGTCCCCATCCATCAGGAAGATTAGCAGTTCCTGAGGGTAGTGATACCCTCAGGAACTGCTAATCTTCCTGATGGATGGGGACATGATAGTATGTGTCCTTCAAGTCTAAGACCCTCATGTGGCAGCCTGGGAACAAGATCTTTATTGCCGATTTTATTGATTCCATCTTGAACGGTCTGTAGACCAGGAACTTGTTGAGACCCTTTAAGGGGAACCTGTCACCGGGTTTGGCCGATATAAGATGCGGCCACCGCCTTTCAGGGCTTATCTACAGCATTCAATAATGCTGTAGTTAAGTCCCCGATCTGACATGAAAGATAAGAAAAAAAAGTTTTATTATAGGGTCATTCCATGTCAAGTGGACCAGTTTTAAAAATCGTCCCCACTCGACCTTCTCCGATTTTGTTGAAAATTTATAAGGATGTACATGTATGTTTGAAAAGAGGTTCTGTAAATTTTTAGGGCCAGATCTCAAGTACATTGGGCACTGTTGACCTTTCACTGGAGGTTCCACCAAGCCTGCGGCTTCAGCTAAGAGGATTTTGCAAACTTTGGCACATAGCCATTAGAATTCTATACTGGCCATGATGCTGAAATTTGGTATACTAGCTCAACTTTTGCTGCTAAACACGATAAAATTATTACTGGCTATGACAAAACAATATTTTGGCCGCAATTTTGTGTCAAAGTAGCTTGAAAAACACGTCGCATAAAATTTATGCCAAACTTTGCCCATATATAACTCAAGACCAAAAACCAATAGTAACTGGTGCTTTGCCCTGTACACCAAACATCTACATGACTTTGCATTGCTGCAATATCACGGTCAAAGCATATGTATTTGTGGAAATATTCACACCCACATATGATGAAAAACTTAAAAAAAAAAAAAATGAATTTTATCTATTTTTAGGTCAAATTTCTCAAAAAGGGTACCCCTAAAATATATTAATTCTGATATCATTAGAAAGAGCACATTTTTCTCTACAAGGATCATTGGTTTTTTTTTTTTTGTTTTTTTTGTTTTTTTTTGGAGTCTCTCAGTTTAAGAAAAGAAAAATGCCACTGAACATGGTGTTATTTATTAATATGCAATGAATGGTAACTGCACAATTCAAACCCTTGCGTTGGTCCATGGTGGTTATACCACAACCAATTCCCTAAGAATTGGTATTATAATCCTATTAAGAATTATAATAATGCTGTCTTTCGAGAATTGGCAACCCCATCGCCTAGGAGCCATGGCCGATAGCCGTGCAAGGCCAGCCGCGGGCGGTCTCTTTATCGCAGGTTCCGAAGCCTGAGGGTGGGTGTCTTTGCCTAGGATCCCAAGCCTAATATTGGGTATCTTTTGTTGGTTCCCAAGCCATAATGTTCAGTCTAAGTGGTCTGGAATTGTTGCTGAATTTGCAACATAATCGGTTCAGAGAAGCTGTATTGTCGGCCCATTGCTGTTGCAGCTGGTGCTGGAATTATTGCAATGATTGACTGCTCGGGAATCCAGCATGTATAATTTCTCACAGGCCAGTGAAAGAAGCTAGCTGGTCCATGAGGATGCATAAAATTTATTAACCCCTTCACCCCCAAGGGTGGTTTGCACGTTCATGACCGGGCCAATTTTTACAATTCTGACCACTGTACCTTTATGAGGTCATAACTCTGGAACGCTTCCATGGATCCCGGTGATTCTGACATTGTTTTCTCGTGACATTTTGTACTTCATGTTAGTGGTAAAATTTCATTCAAATAACTTGCGTTTATTTGTGAGAAAAACGGAAATTTGGCGAAAATTTTGAAAATTTCGCAATTTTCCAACTTTGAATTTTTATGCCCTTAAATCACAGAGATACGGCACACAAAAAACTTGATAACTAACATTTCCCACATGTTTACTTTACATCAGCACAATTTTGGAACCAAAATTTTTTTGTTAGGAAGTTATAAGGGTTAAAAGTTGACCAGCGATTTCTCATTTTTACAACACCATTTTATTTTTAGGACCACATCACATTTGAAGCCACTTTGAGGGGTCTATATGATAGAAAATACCCAAAAGTGACACCATTCTAAAAACTGCACCCCTTAAGGTGCTCAAAACCACATTCAAGAAGTTTATTAACCCTTTAGGTGCGTCACAGGAAATTTTTTTGAATATTTAAAAAAAAATGAACATCTAACTTTTTTTCATAAAAAAAATAATTCAGGTTCAATTTTTTTTATTTTACCAAGGGTAACAGGAGAAATTGGACTGCAAAAGTTATTGTGCAATTTGTCCTGAGTACGCAGATACCTGATATGTGGGGGGAACGACTGTTTCGGCGCATGGCAGAGCTCAGAATGGAAGGAGCGCCGTTTGACTTTTTCAATGCAAAATTGGCTGGAATTCAGATTGGACGCCATGTCACGTTTGGAGAGTCCCTGATGTACCTAAACAGTGGAAACCCCCTACAAGTGACCCCATTTTGGAAACTAGACACCCCAAGGAACTTATCTAGATATGTGGTGAGAACTTTGAACCCACAAGGGCTTTACAAAAGTTTATAACGTACAGCGGTACAATTAAAAAATCATACTTTTTACACAAAAATGTTCTTTTCACCCCAATTTTTATTTTCCCATGGGTAACAGGACCCTAAAAGTTATTGTGCAATTTGTCCTGAGTACGCTGATACCCCACATGTGGGGGTAAACCACTATTTGGGCGCATGGCAGAGCTCGGAAGGGAAGCAGCGCCATTTGACGTTTTTGGCTGGAATTGAGATCGGACACCATGTCGCGTTTGGAAAACACCTGATGTACCAAAACAGTGGAAACCCCCCACAAATGACACCATTTTGGAAACTAGACCCCCTAAGGAACTTATCTAGATGTGTGGTGAGAACTTTGAACCCCCATGGGCTTCACAGAAGTTTATAACATAAAGCCATACAATTAAAAAATCATATTTTTTCCACAAAAATGATCTTTTCACCCTCAATTCTTATTTTTCCAAGGGTAACAGGACCCTAAAAATTATTGTGCAATTTGTCCTGAGTACGCTGATACCCCACATGTGGGGGTAAACCACTATTTGGGTGCATGGCAGAGCTCGGAAGGGAAGCAGCGCCATTAGACGTTTTTGGCTGGAATTGAGATCGGACACCATGTCGCGTTTGGAAAACTCCTGATGTACCAAAACAGTGGAAACCCCCCACAAATGACCCCATTTTGGAAACTAGACCCCCTAAGGAACTTATCTAGATGTGTGGTGAGCACTTTGACCCCCCCCAGTGCTTCACAGAAGTTTATAACGCCCGGACGTGAAAATAAAAAATTTGTATTTTTTCCACAAACATGATCTTTTAGTCACCATTTTTTTTATTTTCCCAAGGGTACCAGGAGAAATTGGACCCCAAAAGTTGTTGTCCAATTTGTCCTGAGTATGCTGATACCCCATATGTGGGAGAAAACTACTGTATGGGCACACGTCGGGGCTCGGAAGGGAAGTAGTGACGTTTTGGAATGCAGACTTTAATGGAATGGTCTGCGGGTGTCATGTTGCCTTTGGAGAGCCCCTAATGTACCTAAACAGTGGAAACCCCCCACAAATGACACCATTTTGTAAACTAGACCCCCCAAGGAACTTATCTAGATGTGTGGTGAGCACTTTGAACCCCCCAGTGCTTCACAGAAGTTTATAACGCCCGGGCGTGAAAATAAAAAATTCGTATTTTTTCCACAAACATGATCTTTTAGTCACCATTTTTTTTATTTTCCCAAGGGTACCAGGAGAAATTGGACCCCAAAAATTGTTTTGCAATTTGTCCTGAGTAGGCTGATACCCTACATGTTGGGGTAAAACACTGTTTGGGCGCATGGCAGAGCTTGGAAGGGAAGGAGCACCATTTGACTTTTTCAACTCAGAATTGGCTGGAATTGAGATCAGACGCCATGTTGCATTTGGAGAGCCCCTGATGTGCCCAAACAGTGGAAACCCCCAATTCTAACTCCAACCCGAACCCCAACATGCCCCTAGCCCTAACCCTAACCCTAGCCCTAGCCCTAACCCTAATGGAAAAATGGAAATAAATACATTTTTTTTATTTTATTATTTTTCCCTAACTAAGGAGATGATAACGGGGGGTTTGATTTACTATTTATGGCGGTTTTTATTTTTGGCAGCTGTCGCACGCTAAAAGACGCTTTTTATTGTAAAAATAGTTTTTGCATCACCACATATTGAGAGCTATAATTTTTCCGTATTTTGACCCACCGGGTAATGTGAGGTCTTATTTTTTGCGAGACGAGTTGACGTTTTTTTTGGTACCATTTTCGGGCACGTGAAATTTTTTGATCGCTTTTTATTCCGATTTTTGGGACGCAGAATGAAGAAAAACCAGCGTTTCATGAATTTCTTTTGGGGGGGTGCGTTTACACCGTTCCGCGTGCGGTAAAATTGATAAAGCGGTTTTATTCTTCGGGTCAGTACGGTTACAGCGATACCTCATTTAGGTCGTTTTTTTATGTTTTTGTCGGTTTTACGCATTGAAAACTATTTTATATAAAAAAATAATTATTTTTGCATCGCTTTATTCTGCGAGCTATAACTTTTTTATTTTTTCGCTGATGATGCTGTGTGGCAGCTCGTTTTTTGCGGGACAAGATGACGTTTTCAGCGGTACCATGGATATTTATATGCGTCTTTTTGATCGCGCGTTATTACACTTTTTGTTTGGCAGTATGATAATAAATCATTATTTTTTGCTTGGTTTTTTATTTTTATTTTTTAAGGGGTTCGCTAAAGGGGTTAACTAATGGGACAGTTTTATAGGGCGGGTCGTTACGGACGCAGCGATACCTAATATGTGTACTTTTATTGTTTTGTTTTTTTATTATTTCCAAAAAATGGATTTATTGGGGTAATATTTTTTTTTTTTTTTTTCTAATTTATTTGGCGGGTTTTTTTTTTTTTTTTAAATTATTTTTACACTTTTTTTTATTTTTTTTTTTTTTACTTTATTAAATAGTCCCAGGTGGGACATCACTGTCCTGTGACAGATCGCTGATCTGTCACATCACAGATCACTGTGACAGATCAGCGATCTGACACAGGCACTGCAGAAGGCTTCCTCATGCCTGCGCTTTGCAGGCACTGAGGAAGCCAGCTTCCTCAGGCCCCCGAAGGCCCCCGTCGCCATCTTGGATTCGGGGGCCTGGAGGAAAGGAGTCCCCCGCAGCAGCGCTGCACATTGCGCTGCCGTGGGGGGCTCAGGGAAGCACGGAGGGAGCCCTCTCCCTGCCGATGCTTCCCTTTAACTCCCGGTACACCGCGATCATGTTTGATCATGGTGTGCAAGGGGTTAACGTGTCGGGGGCGGTCCGTGACCGCCCCTGACACATTGTGCCGGTTGTCAGCTGTGATGATCAGCTGACACCCGGCCGCAATCAGCGGCGCTCACCACGTGGGCGCCGCTGATCGCGCCCGACGTACTATCCCGTCCATGGGCATAGGGGCCCAGGTCCCATGGACGGGATATACCGTCGGATGTCAGGAAGGGGTTAATGCATCATGGTCGTCGACTGAAATTTCAGAAATATTTCCAATCCACCAGTTCCTATCGTAAATGCAGGCAATGTATTGCCCTGGCTGGAGGTTTGCAATTGGCACAAAAGGCATTTCTGATCTGACAGATCTATCTACATGGGCAGATGTGGTGATTTTCTCTTGTTCCAGCAATTGTATGTCCATCTTTAAACCTTTCCTCTTGAACTACCCGTATTTCGTCGATTTTTTTTTTTTTTTTTGAACAAAAAAAAAACTTGATTCCATGCAGTTGCTCGTTGCAAAAGTTGAATAAATCCACCGGGGTCAGTATTTGGTGTTCAGTTGGGCGTTGAAGACTGGCACGAGCTGCCAACCTCTTTTCATAGAATAGAATAGAATCGTAGAGTTGGAAGGGACCTCCTGGGCCATCTGGTCCAACCCCCTGCTCAAAGCAGGATTCGCTAAATCATCCCAGTCAGATGTCTGTCCAGCCTCTGTTTGAAGACTTCCATTGAAGGAGAACTCACCACTTCTCGTGGCAGCCTGTTCCACTCATTGATCACTCTGTCAAAAAGTTTTTTCTAATATCTAATCTGTGTCTCCTCCCATTCAGTTTCATCCCATTGCTTCTAGTCTTTCCTTGTGCAAATGAGAATAAAGTTGATCCTTCTACAATGTGACAGCCCTTTAGATATTTGTAGACAGCTATTAAGTCTCCTCTCAGTCTTCTCTTTTGCAAACTAAACATTCCCAAATCCTGCAACCTTTCCTCATAAGACAGGGTTTGCAGACCGGTCACCATTCTGGTCGCTCTTCTCTGAACTTGCTCCGGTTTGTTGATGTCTTTTTTAAAATGTGTTGCCCAAAACTGGACACAATATTCCAGATGAGGTCTGACCAAAGAGGAGTAGAGGGAAATAATGACTTCACGTGATCTAGACTGTATGCTTCTGTTAATACATCCTAGAATTGCATTTGCCTTTTTTGCTGCTGCATCACACTGTTGACTCATATTCAGTCTGTGATCTATTAGTATACCCAAGTCTTTTTCACATGTGCTGTCACTTAGCCCTATTCCTCCCATTCTATATATGCTTTTTTCATTTTTATTGCCCAGATGTAGTACTGTAGTACTGTCCCTCCAATCCCATCACAGGGCGACTTTCCATGACTGGTACCAAAAAAATTCCATTCAGCGCAGATATTGAAATCAGCGTTGTGGTGGCACAAGTTGAGAAAATTTTTGAAATTTTTCTTCTGGGCTGCAGATCCATCGCTGAAGTAGTGGATATGACGAATCCCATAGATGAGTCTTGAGATACTCCACATTTACTGTTAAGAAAGTGTGGACTGCAACTGTGTTATGTCGTGAGCAATCACTGATTATGCACAAGCTGATGTTCTGCGCAGCTTCACCATTTAACTCCTTGAAGTAAATTACAAATGGGTGTACTGTAGCTTGACTATTTTCCCAGTGGAAACCTTGAATGGTATCTTGAACAATAAATGAGTAATTTTCAGCAAAGTCCATAAGGATCACAAGCTCTCCAGGTCTCAGATTTTCCTTCAACGATTTCAGATAGCAACTTTGATGCTTGGCGATGTAGTGATAGCTACAAAGTTTAGAAATTTTCAAAACCAATTCTTCAATGAAATCTTCTATAGTCAGTTGTTTGGTTTCAAGCGTGTCTCGATCAGTGTGAATCCATTGTTTGAACTCAATAATATCTTCAGGGTCACTGTTGACAAACACATTGACTAGAAATTCTTTTAAAACTTCAGGACCCGGGCATTTATCACAACGGCCAAGCATGCAGTCCTTGGATTCAATTCCACAGACCATTTTGCATATGAGCTCTTTGTAGTCATCATTGAATGGGCATGCTGCAAGCATTAGTTTTACATTTGGTGAAGTGTACACACACAAACGGAATGTGTTCCAGCAGATCCAACGGTTACGCACCACTTTGGCCGAAGCTCACAAAACTTGGAAAATCCAATTTCAGGGCCATTCCGATCCCGATAGGCAACAAACATTTCCCTCATATTGCTCAGTAATAGTCGCTTTTGCATCTGCTTTTTTTCTCCTGCTATTCGCACTGATACATAGTCTTTTTTACCAGGGCACATTCGACTGAATTCATCATCCTCAAAAAATGCCTGCACCTTTTTCTTCACTTCCTCAGAAACTTTCTTGCCACACTTGATTCTAGGTAAGGCTAAGGTCCCATGTTCACATTTAAGCTTTCGAGCTTGTTTGACCATTCGTTCAGAGACACCGAATTCGTCTGATATAGCCTTAATGGACCAACTTTTAGGTGCCAATGTCAAGATTTGGACCTTTTGTGCCCGACTGGACACCTGTAGCTTTTGCTTCAAATCTGCCAAAAGGTGATTGTAATCCAGACACATTTTGCACTGTGCTGTTTTTGTTTGTTCAATGTCTTTCGGCTCAAGCCCTCCAATTGAAGCAATCTTGCTAGAAAATGCATTTTGTACCTGGCTTATTTTTCTCCCTGCATATCCAAGTGAATCCCGCTGGCTTACCAGTGGATATTTCAGAGGAGAGATGCCAATGGATGTTAAGCTTGAATTTAGACTTTCAGGAGAACATTCCATCTGGATCTGATTCAGAGGAAACTGGATCAGCTGATTTTTTCCTGTTAGCAAATTCTTTTCGACATGATGCGCACATCTTCTGGCCAGGCTTCACATCATTCTTTGTAAATTCGTTCAACTGGTCAGCTGCTAACAAATTGATAGCTCGCAAATTCTTTTTGGTGTTATGACCTTTCTTCCCAAAAGGATTGCAAAACGATTTTTGCAAATGCTCATATTTGGTCAACAATGAATCTTCATGGTGTAAACAGACTTGTGAATGTTCGTCAAAATTTAGTCCCACTCGTCGACGCAGCAATTTCTGTTCATCCAATCCAAAGCTTGTAAACAATTTCAACTCATCCTTGCTATGGGTGAATGTCTTAAGGTGGCACTTCGAATTGTTCGCAAGGCCAATAGAGCACTGGGCTGATTCTTCATCAATTTCATTCTCCATCGCTAAAAAATAAATAATATATGCATTAAAATGTAACAATAGTCAATAACTTTTCATAAATAGAAAGGTTTATAGGTTTTTGATTATAATAGACATTGCTAGCAACAATACAACTCTGTAACATGTGATAAGAATCTGAAAATCAAACACAAAATCAATGCATTACGCGCATAAATAACACCATGTTCAGTGGCATTTTTCTTTTCTTAAACTGAGAGACACCAAAAAAAAAACAATGATCCTTGTAGAGAAAAATGTGCTCTTTCTAATGATATCAGAGTTAATATATTTTAGGGGTACCCTTTTTGAGAAATTTGACCTAAAAATAGGTAAAATTTGGATTTTTAACGTTTTTCATCATATGTGGGTGTGAATATTTCCACAAATACATATGCTTTGACCGTGATATTGCAGCAATGCAAAGTCATGTAGATGTTTGGTGTACAGGGCAAAGCACCAGTTACTATTGGTTTTTGGTCTAGAGTTATATATGTGGGGTACAGCAGTGTGGGGTACAGCACGCAAGCATCCCATAAGCAAAGCATCACAGAAGATAAGCATCCAGCAAAACGGCAGTTATACATGGCATGGAATTAACATTCATCTTCTCTCTTCACACAGGTAATCAACTGAGCCACCCTGCATGTATTTACTCCATTCACTGCCAGCAAGCAGCCTGAATGATACAACTTCCCACCTCTGCTGCCTCTATTTCTCTGCTGTAATATATCCAAATGGTAATCAACTGAGCCACCCTGCATGTATTTACTCCATTCACTGCCAGCAAGCAGCCTGAATGATACAACTTCCCACCTCTGCTGCCTCTATTTCTCTGCTGTAATATATCCAAATGGTACAACTCCATACTTCTGCTGCTTGACCATTTTGCTGCATATTTAAATGTGCTTGCTAAAGCTTTGGTATAATTCATTTGTTGCACTGTATGTAATACTTACTGCTTTAGATCTGTGACTGGGGCCTTTCTAGATCTTATCAGGTGGAAGGTGCTATAGCATTTTGCCACATCTTGGTCTAGTGCCTTTGATCATCTAACCATCCCCTGGTGTGCTGGCCCCAGCTGCCAAATTATACCCAACCATCTCCCACAATCCCTCTCTCCTGACCCTGTAGTGTGGCCTATATATGTAGTAGTTGCTAAGGGGAAGCACGCAGTGTGGGGTACAGCACGCAAGCATCCCATAAGCAAAGCATCACAGAAGATAAGCATCCAGCAAAACGGCAGTTATACATGGCAGTTAGTCAGGGCAGGAGTCAGGTAACCCACACTTTGCCTTCCCCTTTAACCATGTGCTTTATTTTTATCCTCCTGTGTTCCCTTGCCATCCACATTCATCACCCTATCCCCCCTCCATCACGACTCATACACATCAGCCCCTCTATACTTCCTTCTCCCATGTACAGCTCCCACACACTCCTCACCTTCCTGAGAAACCTCAGCCCATCTTGCCCAAACACATCGCAGAAAAAAACTACTTACAATTCCAACAACTATTGGCTCTTTATCTTCCTTCTCCTACTGATTTCAGGGGACATCTCCCCCTACCCTACCTCATATCGAAACCACAATAATCTGATTAACATTACTTGCACTCCCTCATCTCAATCTTTTAATTGTGCCCTCTGGAATCCACGGTCTGCTTGTAACAAGCTTCCTTTCCTACACAACTACTTTCTGAACAACTCTCTTAATCTGTTGGCCCTCACTGAAACCTGGATTCAGGATTCTGACACTGTCTCTCCTGCTGCCATTTCCTACGGTGGCTTACAATTCTCTCACTCCCCGAGACCCACAAACAGACCTGGTGGTGGAGTTGGCATACTCCTGTCCCCACAATGCACTTTCCAGGTCATCCCCCCAGTCCCATCACTCTTATTCCCTTCTTTTGAGGTCCACACCATCAGGCTCTTCCGTCCCCTCTCCCTCAGGGTAGCGGTCATATACCGGCCCCCAGGCTCACCCACCCTCTTCCTTGACCACTTTTCAGCCTGGCTGCCACACTTCATGTCCTCAGAACTACCAACCCTCATCCTGGGAGACTTCAACATCCCCATTAACAGCCCTAATTCCACATCTGCATCCCAGCTTCTATCACTAACCACCTCTCTAGGCCTCTCACAGCTTTCAACCTCTGAGACACATAAGGACGGTAACACCCTTGATCTGGTCTTCTGCCGGCTCTGTTCAATCTCGCACCTAAACAACTCACCGCTTCCACTCTCTGACCACAACATTCTCTCCTTCACGCTCACAAATCCTCGCCCACCCCAGCTCATTCCTACCTACCACACAGTCAGAAATCTACAAGCTATTAACCCTCAGACACTTTCAGATTCCCTACACTCATCTCTGTCCCCAATCTCCTCTCTTTCCTGTCCTAATCTGGCTGTTCATCACTACAATGACACTCTTAGAAGCACCCTTGACCAAGTAGCTCCCCTCACCCTCAGAACCTCCAAACACAGAGTAAAAGAGCCCTGGCTCACATCGCAAACTCAACTTCTCCAGCGATGCTCCAGGAGTGCTGAACGCCTATGGAGAAAAACCTGCACACCAGAAGACTTCATCCACTTCAAATTTATGTTAAGAACCTATAACGCTGCCCTTCACCTTGCCAAACAGACCTACTTCACCACCCTGATCTCCTCACTAGCCAACAACCCCAAGAAACTTTTTGACACTTTTCACTCCCTCCTCAGGCCAAAAGCACAAGCCCCTATCACAGACATTTGTGCTGATGACCTGGCCTCCCACTTTACAGAAAAAATAGATAATATCCGTCAAGAAATCTGCTCCCAACCACCAAGTGCTGTGACTCCCATCCCTTCCTACATCTCCCCTGGCTCACTCTCCACATTTGATCCCATAACAGAAGAAGAAGTCTCCAGACTCCTCTCTTCTTCTCGTCCGACTACATGCACTACCGACCCCATTCCCTCACATCTCCTCCAGTCTCTCTCTCCAGTCGTCACAACCCACCTAACTACAATCTTTAATCTCTCCCTCTCCTCAGGCATTTTCCCATCCTCCTTCAAACACGCCATCGTTACTCCACTACTAAAGAAACCTGCTCTCGACCCATCCTGCACAAACAACTACAGACCAGTCTCCAATCTCCCCTTCATCTCTAAACTTTTGGAACGCCTAGTTTACTCCCGCCTTACCCGTTACCTCTCCATTCACTCCCTTCTAGACCCTTCACAGTCCGGCTTCCGCCCCCTACATTCGACTGAAACTGCACTCATCAAAGTGACCAATGACCTTCTGACAGCAAAACGTAACGGTGACCACTCTCTGCTCATTCTTCTTGACCTATCTGCAGCTTTCGATACTGTTGACCACCATCTCCTACTCTCTAGGCTCCAGTCACTAGGCATTAAGGACACTGCACTCTCCTGGTTCTCTTCCTATCTCTCTGACCGCTCCTTCAGTGTTTTGTTCTCAAGCTCCACGTCATCTCCTCTTCCTCTTGCTGTCGGGGTACCTCAGGGCTCAGTCCTTGGCCCCCTTCTTTTCTCTCTCTACATGGCCCCAATTGGACAGACCATCAGCAGATTTGGCTTTCAGTACCATCTTTATGCTGATGACACACAACTATACACGTCTTCCCCCGACCTTACCCCCGCTGTACTACAGAACGCCAGTGACTGTCTGTCCGCAGTCTCCAATATCATGTCCGCTCTCTATCTGAAACTCAACCTCTCCAAAACTGAACTACTTTTTCTCCCGCCGTCTACTAACCTCCCTAAATCTGACATTTCCTTCTCCGTGGGTGGTACCACAATAACACCCCGGCAGCAGGTGCGCTGTCTGGGTGTTATGTTTGACACCAATCTCTCCTTTACATCCCATATACAATCCCTTGCCCGCTCTTGCCGCTTACACCTAAAGAACATCTCTAGAATCCGCCCTTTTCTCACTATGGAAACAACAAAAACCCTCACTGTTGCATTGATCCACTCTCGCCTGGATTACTGCAACGCTCTATTAATTGGCCTCCCCGTCACTCGACTATCCCCTCTCCAGTCCATACTCAATGCAGCAGCCAGGATCGTCCATCTGGGTAATCGGTACTCGGACGCGTCCGCTCTTCGCCAGTCCTTACATTGGCTGCCCATTCATTATAGGATCCAATTCAAAGTACTTGTTCTCACCCACAAAGCTCTCCACAGTGCGGCACCCCCTTACATCTCTTCTCTCATTTCTGTCTATCGGCCTAGCCGATCGCTGCGCTCTGCAAACGACTTTCGACTAACCTCTGCACTAATCCGTACCTCCCACTCCCGACTCCAAGACTTCTCCCGTGCTGCTCCTATCCTCTGGAATGCTCTACCCCAAGAAATCAGGACTATCCACAATTTGCATAGTTTTAGGCGCTCGCTCAAAACACACCTGTTCAGAGCGGCCTATCACATTCACTAATCAAAGTCATTCTCTGTGTAAGTGTGCGTGCGTAGCCCATTCACTATCTCCATCCATCCTTCACTCCTGCAAGATGGCTGGACCTTCATTGTAAATACACACCTGTACTCTGTATCTCCCTCACCTCATTGTAGATTGTACGCTCTCACGAGCAGGGTCGTCTTATTTCGTCTTATTTTGCTTTAATTATTGTATTGTTAGCGTTGTTACTTATGACTTGTGTTTTGAAACTGTTAAACTGTAAAGCGCTGCGGAATATGTTGGCGCTATATAAATAAAGATGATTATTATTATATGGGCAAAGTTTGGCATAAATTTTATGCGACGCGTTTTACAAGCTACTTTGACACAAAATTGCGGCCGAAATATTGTTTTGTCATAGCCGGTAATAATTTTATCGTGTTTAGCAGCAAAAGTTGAGCTAGTATGCTAAATTTCAGCATCATAGCCAGTATAGAAATCTATTGGCTATGTGCCAAAGTTTGCAAAATCCTCTTAGCTGAAGCCGCAGGCTTGGTGGAACCTCCAGTGAAAGGTCAACAGTGCCCAATGTATTTGAGATCTGGCCCTAAAAATTTACAGAACCTCTTTTCAAACATACATGTACATCCTTATAAATTTTCAGCAAAATCGGAGAAGGTCGAGTGGGGACCACTGGTCCACTTGACATGGAATGACCCTATACTCACCTGGGGGGCAGTCGGGGTCCGCGCCTCCCATCTTATGATTGCTGCCCTCCTGTTTGCTTCTTGGCTTCCCGACATCGCGCTTCTGCGCGGGTGTACTTATCTGCACTGTTGAAGGTAGAGCAAAGTACTTTAGTGCGCATGCGCTGGGCCTCTCTGACCTTTCCCGGAGCGTGCACACTGCAGTACTTTGTTTTGCCCTCAACAGGGAGGATAAGTATGCCTGCCCAGGAGCGTGATGCCGGGGAGCCATAAAGCAAGAAGGAGGGAGGCCATCATAAGAAGATGGGAGGCCCCGGACCTGCAACACCCATCGGACCGGACTGGCCCCAGGTGAGTATAATAAAACGTATTTTTCTTATCTTTTCAGGTCTGATCAGGGGCTTATCTTCAGCATTACAGAAGCCCTGAAAGGCGGTGGCCATATCTTATATCGGCCAAACCAGGTGATTTAGGTTCCCTTTAAGATGAAAATGGTCCTGAAGGAGTGTTCGGGCTTCCTTATCAGAAACAGGGGAGAATAAAACCTCCCCTGCTGTTGAATCACCAACTCCACCAGCACCCTCTTTTATAGCAAAAATAATGCTTCCGCCTCTAGGGCCTGTTGCTCCTTCCAAGTTCAGGGGGACGAGATCTTGAAGTTGTCGAGTGGATCTAATCTCCAGTCTCAGTCCTGATCTTATTATACTGAGTCACATACCATATCACATACCATACCACATACCAAATCACATACCATAGAAGGGAAAAAGCAGGACAAAGGCACAGCTGTATGACCTTGGGTAATGAAGCTGCACACACATCAGGGAACACGGGTGCCACTTCCAAGGAAAATAGTCTGTATATCCATAGAGAAGAAAGTGGATAGGCACATTCCGTCCCGTGCAAAATAATCCTTTATTGTGGCATCAAGATACCAACAGCAGGCAGATAAAACCATGGAGTAAGTACAGATGACGATCGTTTCGCGCTTACATTGCGCTTCAACAATGTAAGCGCGAAAAGATCGTTGTCTGTACTTGCTCCATGGTTTTATCTGCCTGCTGTTGGTAACTTGATGCCACAATAAACGATTATTTTGCATGGGACGGAATGTGCCAATCCACTTTCTTCTCTATTATTATACTGAGTACCTAGACATTGACTGAGATTTTCTCCCAGGCAGGTTGGAAGTGGGACAACCTTCCTCCTACCCAGGAGAGTCCATCACTTAGAGGATTTTTGGCTCCTTGCTGAGGAATCTCCAAACATGAAACCCCTGCTCCTGTTTCTTGTCCTTCTAATCACCCTGTTTCTTAGGGGGTCTGTACCTGCTATCTTCTCCTACGAAAGGAACTATTGAATTGAGGACGAGACACATTGGGAAAGCTGTTGTGAGCTCATCTGTTGATTCATCTTTTGTGTCCGATGATCTCCCTCTTCTGGTGAAGGAAGGTAGTGAGGCTGATTACCAAACACCTGATCAGGTGGATGGTGACTGGATATAAGGCAGCCGACGCCCTTCTGAGTTGCTGGTGATTTCTCTGCTGGATTCTTGGAGACCAGTCTGATTCCTGCTTCCAAAGATAAGTTTTTGCTCTGCTATTGAACTTATTAGTTTTGGTTTTGTTTACCTTGTTTTTTTGGAGTTCAGCCATCCCCGGCCGGGGGTGTGCTGGATTCTTTTTCCTTGATCAGTGTTCTCTTTTGCTCTGCTTCCAGAATATTTTGAGTGCTGATATAGGGTTTGAAGTCTAGTGACTTCAGGGTCCTTTTTGCTTATCAGTTGTGTTGGTAATATTTTTTAGCAGGGTTTTCTTGGATTGCAGACAGCAGCTTTTCTATCCTGTCCTTGTTAGTTAGCTTGGGCCCCATCGTTTGCTCAACCTATCTTTCTATCTGTGTTAGTGTTTTCATCTTGCTTCACCGTCATTATATGTTGGGGGCTGCCTATTGCTTTGGGGTCTGCTCTGGGGCAGTCAGTTTTTCCCTTTTCTCTCTTTAGGCTTATGTAGATCTCCGGCTGATCACCGTAGGAACACTCCACGGCTACTGCTAGTTGTGTGATAGGATTAGGGGTCTGCAATCCGCTAGTTTCCAACCTCTCTGTTTTTCTCCGCTGAGCTTGTGTTTTGTTTTTTCCTCCTCGGTGACTCAATCATAACAGAAAGCCTTTTTTCTTATCTGCTTATTACAAAACACAGAAAAAGAGCGACCACAAGTCCAGAATTATTATAAAGTATCCATAAAAAATTCTTTATTGTAAAAAGCATACAGATGAAGGAACGAATCACCACATTGTGAAAAATGGCTAAAAGCCCAAGTCACTGACACATGCTGCGGACATCTCAAATAGAATGTAAATCATAGCTAAGAGGTATAATGTTTGAGCACACACATAGGCAACCCAATGTCATAAGTAAATAGATCATAGTAATGGATGAAGTAGCACAAATCAATGCTGACATATAAAAACACTCCATTGACTCTCAATATATATAAATGAACATACCTAGTAAAGCCAATGCAGAGAGGAGATGAAGGCAGAGGATGTGC
Source organism: Dendrobates tinctorius (assembly GCF_039654945.1). Lineage (NCBI taxonomy): Eukaryota > Metazoa > Chordata > Amphibia > Anura > Dendrobatidae > Dendrobates > Dendrobates tinctorius. The sequence goes on along the minus strand of NW_027361713.1, from coordinate 18,331,724 downwards.
CAGCGTCACCCGACACGCGTTTCGGAGCTCTGTGCTCCTTCCTCAGGGGGCGTGGCCAAAAAGCGCCATGTAACAGTTTATATAGCGCGCCAACAGGAAGTCCCGCAGACGCGTCTATTGTCAATCAAATCAGGACCACGCCTCCGCTCCGATGAACACCGGAAACACGCGGGCCCCACGTCATCCGGCGTCATAAGGAGACGGAGAGCGCAGGTCATGACGACCAACAATGCGCGTGCGCAGAACAAAGAAGCATAATCGGCCATGATAAAGAAGGGCAGGAGTGAGGGAAAAACAATAACAATAACGGGGAAAATTAAAAATAAGGAAAAGCATTAATATAAATACAAAACGTAAGCGTACATTAGATGTAACGTAGCATGGCCAAAAAAATACTCATATTTCAATACATATATAATGGCACAAAATTTACATTATAGTAATACCGGATAAAAAATATCTAAATAAGTCCTCAAAGTGATGGATTATTAATATAACCTTCACAGACATTCTACATAGGCGGAAATTAAGGATACAAAATAACAGCGAATAAGAATAATAAATTTCATCCTCATAGTGGTGGATTGCCATATAATATAGTTAATAAAATTAAAGCAACCCACCACAATATCACCAAAAGTAGAATATATCAGTCAATAGTCATACCAATACATGAAGACACATAGATATATTTACAACAAAATCACTTCATATATCTAGACGGCCAAGAATGCCTACGAAATGTAGATTACAATGTTTATTGAAAAAACACCCAGACAGCCCACACATCCATTGCTTTACAAAATCTACAAAATAATTATAGATTGATCAAACCCACAAAGCAGAAAAAACAAATAATTTTTATATCACAAATTGATTGAAGCCGGTCTCCCAACTTTGTAGTGCAGGATATTGATCTACGCCGATGTCATGATGCAAACAATTGGACCTCCACAAAACAATTGGTGACCACGAAGGAGAGGGATCAAAGGGAACATCACATCTAAAAAGAACACTAATTAAAAACAATATAAAATAGAAGACAAGATTCACCAAGCATAATATGACTCAGAAGCCGGCAACCGGTCTCACAAAAATGGGACAAAACTATTATATTCATTCAGTCCGTGAGGGTGAAGTGTATTAAGAGTCCAGATCCAACGGGATTCTAGCTGGGCTAACCTCTGCGACGTCCTACCCCCCCGCTGAGAAGCATCAATACAATCGATGCCTCTGACACGGAGAAGGGAGGCATCACAGGAGTGACACAGCCAGAAATGCCTTGGTAAAGTCTTTAGGGAGGATGTATCCTTGTGGTCGGCGGCAGCTAAAATGCCTAGAATATGTTCTCTCACGCGAACCTTAAAGGGACGCGTGGTCAAACCAACATAGATCAATCCGCAGGGACACATAGCAAAGTAAATGACATTACGAGTATCACACGTAATCCTCTTCCTAATGTCATATGTCCTAGATCTATCCGCATTGTGAAAGGTGTTACATCTTTCAATGTTGGGACATGCGACACAACGACCACAAGGAAAACATCCACCCCTACAACCAGCACCACTATTTAGAAATGTTGGTTTGGGACCCCCCACATAGTGGCTCCTAACCAACAGATCACGCAAATTTTTAGCGCGTCTGTTAGAAATAGCTGGGTTTTTTGAGATATATTTAGAAAGAATAGGATCGGCTCTAAGTATAGGCCATGATTTAGACAAGGCCTCCCTTACCCGGGCTGATTGCGCGTGGTAATCTGTAATAAATCTAACCTTATCAGTTTGTCGCACCTCGGATTTATATAACAGATCATGCCGTCGAGAGTGTTTAGCGCGTTTATAGGCGCGTTTCACCATACGGCGGCTATACCCACGCTCATAAAATCGTTTTTTAAGGTCCTCTGCTTGTAGTTCAAAGTCAATATCAGTGGAACAAATTCTACGTAGCCGTAGAAATTGCCCTATGGGCACAGATTGGATCACATGTCTCGGATGTGCAGAGGAGGCGTGCAGCAAAGAATTAGTTGATGTTGGTTTTCTAAATATGTCCGTCTGTAGGACATCACCATCACCACGTTTAAGAGTGACATCCAAAAATTCGACCATATTACTGTCATATTGATAGGTAACGCGAATGTTCATATCATTGACATTCAATGATTGCATAAAATCCTGAAGGAAATTCACAGGCCCCTGCCAGATCATGAAAATATCGTCGATGTACCGCGCCCAAAAAAGGACGCGGCCCATCGACAAACCATGATCCGACAGGGTCCCACAGCCCCAGGAACAGGTTGGCGTAGGCGGGCGCAAAAGAGGCCCCCATAGCTGTTCCCTGGAGCTGTAGGTAGAAGGACCCCTTAAAAATAAAAAAATTATGAGTCAAAGAAAAATCCAAGGTCTCCAACACAATATTCTGGAAGGCACAGGGAAAGTTAGACATAACAGCTTTAAGGCCATCGGAATGCCTAATGCTGGTATATAAGGATTCCACATCCGCCACAACCAGAATAGTATCCTGATCAATATGTAAATCATCAGTAAGTCTAAGAAATGCCCCTGTGTCCTTCAAGAATGAAGGGAGACTCTCAACAAAAGGTTGCAAAATAGAATCCAACCACCGATTGATACGCTCCAAGAAATTCCCCGCTCCTGAAATAATTGGTCGTCCAGGTGGACATTCCTTATTTTTATGTAATTTAGGTAATAAATATAGTGTGGAGATCGTGGGTTCCACAACATGGAGTGCTACAGCAAGTTCTTTTTCAATGATACCCTCACTCAATGCCCTATCAATAATAGCATTAAGTTGGGCAGTATAGGCCGACAAGGGGTTGAAGGAGAGCCTTTTATAGCATGCTTTATCATTAAGCTGACGAAAAGCTTCTTTTTCATACATACTCTTCGGCCAGATAACAATATTCCCCCCCTTGTCGGCCGGTTTCAATACTACATCATTTAACTCTTTAAGAGCTTTCAAACGCTCGCGTTCTCCACTAGTCAAATTATCATATGGAATCATTTTCGGTATCTGCATCAGGTCGTTAGTAACCACCTGAACAAATAACTCAATATTTGCACAAGATGACGGGGGGGGGGGATCTCTTGGAGCGTGATCGAATCGATGGGGGTATCTTACCCTCAATTGGTGTTTGATGTTCAATGGATAGTTCCTCAAGGATTCTCAGAGCGGATTGCTCCTCCTCTGTTGGAAATAGAGCATGCGCCTTACCATCATGAAAATTTTTTTTAAATAATAAAGAACGAGCAAAAATATGCAAGTCTTTTATAACAGAAAATGTGTCAAACTTGGTAGATGGTGAAAAAGATAAACCCTTACTCAATAAAGTCAGATCTGTATCAGAAAAAATATGGTCACTCAAATTAACAATATTGTTGTCTTTTATAATTACCTTTTTATCGTTTTTGACATTTTCTGGTGACCTACGGCCATATCTCCTGTATGGATGGAAATTCCTTTCACGCGTCCGTCTAGAGCTACCACCAGACCTTGTTGTCATAGATATAGAGGCTGAATCAGATAAATCACTGATAGATGAAGCCGATGTAACTGAAGGGATACGTTTAGGATATCCAGATATGGACGTAGGCTTCTTCCAAAAAAAGACATTATTGGTCTGATAGTCTCTTATGTCACGATTAAATTTTGACGTTTGGGTCTCATTAATTTTTTTGACCACTATACCTAATGCTTTTTCTAATTGACCTTCAAAATTTTTAAATATTTCAGAAGGACATTGAGTTTTAAATTCAGCAAGAGATGAATCAATCACAGAATCCAAAGAAACAATAGAACTAGAATTTAGATCCATTAATAACTGCATCATTGTAAAGGAACATTTGTTGCACTCCTCCTCCCACTGCAAGACAAAAGACTCATCCTCCACAGGGAAGGCTGGAATGGTCCGAATACGTAAACCCCTAGGTATATATTTAAGGGATATATATTTTTCTAAAAATGCCCGATTCCACCAAATTTTGGTTCTTTTTACTAGATTATTTTTCAATACAGAGAATTGACTGTCCCAGTTAGGGCTGTTAGTCGGCTGTGAGTCAGTGGTGTTTCCACCAAACACCTGTTCAAGTTGATTCTGCCAAGTCTTTTCCTTGGCTTTGTAGTCCATTTTGTTGAAATACCAAGCACCTGTGCAAAACACAGCAAGAAAGATGAAAGAACAATTCAACAAACGCACCAATATCATAATATATAAATGCATAAAGCCAATGCTAAATAAATATGATGCTGGGATAATGGACCAAAATATGGACTAATCGCGATTATAAACACAAAACACACAGAAAAAGAGCGACCACAAGTCCAGAATTATTATAAAGTATCCATAAAAAATTCTTTATTGTAAAAAGCATACAGATGAAGGAACGAATCACCACATTGTGAAAAATGGCTAAAAGCCCAAGTCGACGGCATGATCTGTTATATAAATCCGAGGTGCTACAAACTGATGATAAGGTTAGATTTGTTACAGATTACCACGCGCAATCAGCCCGGGTAAGGGAGGCCTTGTCTAAATCATGGCCTATACTTAGAGCCGATCCTATTCTTTCTAAATATATCTCAAAAAAACCAGCTATTTCTAACAGACGCGCTAAAAATTTGCGTGATCTGTTGGTTAGGAGCCACTATGTGGGGGGTCCCAAACCAACATTTCTAAATAGTGGTACTGGTTGTAGGGGTGGATGTTTTCCTTGTGGTCGTTGTGTCGCATGTCCCAACATTGAAAGATGTAACACCTTCTGACTTCTATACCAGGAAAGATCTTTGAACAAATTATTAAACAACATGTATGTCAATACCTGGATAAGAATGAAGTGATTAAACAGAGTCAGCATGGGTTTGTAACTAATAAGTCATGTCAGACTAATTTAATTTCCTTCTATGATGGTATTACTGATTGGGTGGATCAAGGAAATGCTGTAGATATAGTATATCTTGACTTCAGCAAAGCATTTGACAAAGTCTCTCATACAATCCTTATTGAAAAAATGACTAAGTATGGAATGGACAAGGCAACTGTTAGGTGGATTCATAACTGGCTTAGTGATCGGACCCAAAGAGTGGTCGTTAATGGCTGCACATCCAGTTGGAAGAATGTCTCAAGTGGGGTACCACAGGGCTCTGTCCTGGGCCCTGTATTGTTCAACATCTTTATCAACGATTTAGATGAAGGAATTGAGGGTAAACTGATTAAATTTGCTGATGACACAAAGCTAGGAGGGATAGCTAATACTAGAGAAGAGAGAGAGAGGATTCAAAAAGATTTAAATAAACTGGAGAAGTGGGCAGCAACTAACAGAATGGTTTTTAACAGGGAGAAATGCAAAGTACTACATCTGGGCAATAAAAATGAAAAAAGCATATATAGAATGGGAGGAATAGGGCTAAGTGACAGCACATGTGAAAAAGACTTGGGTATACTAATAGATCACAGACTGAATATGAGTCAACAGTGTGATGCAGCAGCAAAAAAGGCAAATGCAATTCTAGGATGTATTAACAGAAGCATACAGTCTAGATCACGTGAAGTCATTATTTCCCTCTACTCCTCTTTGGTCAGACCTCATCTGGAATATTGTGTCCAATTTTGGGCACCACATTTTAAAAAAGACATCAACAAACTGGAGCAAGTTCAGAAAAGAGCGACCAGAATGGTGACCGGTCTGCAAACCCTGTCTTATGAGGAAAGGTTGCAGGATTTGGGAATGTTTAGTTTGCAAAAGAGAAGACTGAGAGGAGACTTAATAGCTGTCTACAAATATCTAAAGGGCTGTCACATTGTAGAAGGATCAACTTTATTCTCATTTGCACAAGGAAAGACTAGAAGCAATGGGATGAAGCTGAATGGGAGGAGACACAGATTAGATATTAGAAAAAACTTTTTGACAGTTAGAGTGATCAATGAGTGGAACAGGCTGCCACGAGAAGTGGTGAGTTCTCCTTCAATGGAAGTCTTCAAACAGAGGCTGGACAGACATCTAACTGGGATGATTTAGCGAATCCTGCTTTGAGCAGGGGGTTGGACCAGATGGCCCAGGAGGTCCCTTCCAACTCTACGATTCTATGATTCTATGATTCTATGATTCTTTCACAATGCGGATAGATCTAGGACATATGACATTAGGAAGAGGATTACGTGTGATACTCGTAATGTCATTTACTTTGCTATGTGTCCCTGCGGATTGATCTATGTTGGTTTGACCACGCGTCCCTTTAAGGTTCACGTGAGAGAACATATTCTAGGCATTTTAGCTGCCGCCGACCACAAGGATACATCCTCCCTAAAGACTTTACCAAGGCATTTCTGGCTGTGTCACTCCTGTGATGCCTCCCTTCTCCGTGTCAGAGGCATCGATTGTATTGATGCTTCTCAGCGGGGGGGTAGGACGTCGCAGAGGTTAGCCCAGCTAGAATCCCGTTGGATCTGGACTCTTAATACACTTCACCCTCACGGACTGAATGAATATAATAGTTTTGTCCCATTTTTGTGAGACCGGTTGCCGGCTTCTGAATCATATTATGCTTGGTGAATCTTGTCTTCTATTTTATATTGTTTTTTATTCGTGTTCTTTTTAGATGTGATGTTCCCTTTGATCCCTCTCCTTCGTGGTCACAAATTGTTTTGTGGAGGTCCAATTGTTTGCATCATGACATCGGCGTAGATCAATATCCTGCACTACAAAGTTGGGAGACCGGCTTCAATCAATTTGTGATATAAAAATTATTTGTTTTTTCTGCTTTGTGGGTTTGATCAATCTATAATTATTTTGTAGATTTTGTAAAGCAATGGATGTGTGGGCTGTCTGGGTGTTTTTTCAATAAACATTGTAATCTACATTTCGTAGGCATTCTTGGCCGTCTAGATATATGAAGTGATTTTGTTGTAAATATATCTATGTGTCTTCATGTATTGGTATGACTATTGACTGATATATTCTACTTTTGGTGATATTGTGGTGGGTTGCTTTAATTTTATTAACTATATTATATGGCAATCCACCACTATGAGGATGAAATTTATTATTCTTATTCGCTGTTATTTTGTATCCTTAATTTCCGCCTATGTAGAATGTCTGTGAAGGTTATATTAATAATCCATCACTTTGAGGACTTATTTAGATATTTTTTATCCGGTATTACTATAATGTAAATTTTGTGCCATTATATATGTATTGAAATATGAATATTTTTTTGGCCATGCTACGTTACATCTAATGTACGCTTACGTTTTGTATTTATATTAATGCTATTCCTTATTTTTAATTTTCCCCGTTATTGTTATTGTTTTTCCCTCACTCCTGCCCTTCTTTATCATGGCCGATTATGCTTCTTTGTTCTGCGCACGCGCATTGTTGGTCGTCATGACCTGCGCTCTCCGTCTCCTTATGACGCCGGATGACGTGGGGCCCGCGTGTTTGCGGTGTTCATCGGAGCGGAGGCGTGGTCCTGATTTGATTGACAATAGACGCGTCTGGGGACTTCCTGTTGGCGCGCTATATAAACTGTTACATGGCGCTTTTTGGCCACGCCCCCTGAGGAAGGAGCACAGAGCTCCGAAACGCGCGTCGGGTGACGCTGGCACATCCTCTGCCTTCATCTCCTCTCTGCATTGGCTTTACTAGGTATGTTCATTTATATATATTGAGAGTCAATGGAGTGTTTTTATATGTCAGCATTGATTTGTGCTACTTCATCCATTACTATGATCTATTTACTTATGACATGGGGTTGCCTATGTGTGTGCTCAAACATTATACCTCTTGGCTATGATTTACATTCTATTTGAGATGTCCGCAGCATGTGTCAGCGACTTGGGCTTTTAGCCATTTTTCACAATGTGGTGATTCGTTCCTTCATCTGTATGCTTTTTACAATAAAGAATTTTTTATGGATACTTTATAATAATTCTGGACTTGTGGTCGCTCTTTTTCTGTGTGTTTTGTGTTTCTAATCGCGATTAGTCCATATTTTGGTCCATTATCCCGGCATCATATTTATTTAGCATTGGCTTTATGCATTTATATATTATGATATTGGTGCGTTTGTTGAATTGTTCTTTTATCTGCTTATTAGTCTAGTATATCGTCCAGAGCTTGACTGAAAAGATATTTCCCTTCACTTGGGATAGAACATAGTCTGGTTTTGGACTAGGCATTCCCTGGCCAGCTCTTGAGCCATAAAGCTGTGCTAGCAGATTTGGAAAGATTTGCCAATCTGGCAGCTAACCTGACAGAATTGGCCAAGACGTCAGCCAGGAAGGCTGCTGCTCCCTGCAGTAGTGGTAAGTCCGCCAGGATTTTTTCTCTAGGGGTGTTGTCTCTAAGCTGGTCCTCAGGCTGCTCTAGCCACACCTACATATACCTGGCCGTGCAGGTTGCTGCTATTGCTGGCTTTAATGACCCTGACAATGATTCCCAAGTCTGTTTTAGGAAAACTTTTGCTTTTTTTATCCAAGGGGTCCTTGAGAGCCCCTAGATCTCAAAGGGCAATGTTGATTTTTTTTTTTCTTTAACTGACTTCGTGACCGCCACGTCGATCTTTGGAATCTTTTCCCATATGCCTGCCTCCTCTTCGTCAAAAGGATATCTCCTCTTTGAAGAAGATGGTAGTGGACCTTTCCTATCCAGCCTCTTTCACTCTCTTTTAATGATCGCTTTGACTTTTTTTTAACTGGAAAGGAACGCCTCTTCCTCTGCTCCAGGCCACTGAACACAATGTCCTGGATTGTTCTGGTAGTCTTGAGATCACCTATACCCACAGTGGACCTGATTGCTCTATTGTTCTTTTTCTAACTACGTTTCAGGAACCTTTTCTAGTAAAGGAATACACAGAGAAAGGGGACTTATATTAATACAGTGCACTTTCACATAGATCACTTACCATTCAGCTGATTAGTCTATGGTACTGGAGACGGATGCTGAGCTGGTTTAGAAGAACGTTTCCCCTTGGAGGTGGGTTTGTGACCTGCTTTGCCTTTCAGGCTGGTCCTGCTGCTTGTATGACTTCTGTATGCATCCTTGCCGATGCTGCTGGCGATGCTGCAATGGATCCTTTGTCGACCGCAGTGATGATGGTGGTGGAGGCTGCTGCTGTGGTGGCTGCTGCAGTACATCCATGATCCGGATTGCTGCAGAAAATGCCACCATCTTCGTGGGCATATCCCCTTATATACAGGATGGTACAGGTCCTCCATCTGGTTCCTCCTTCCAGTATTCAAATCCTGCGTGCTGTTTGCAAGGATCCTCAGTAGCCCTGCCCATGCGCAGTTCTGGATGGCCGCTGTAGTTCCCAGTGCGCTATGTCATCGGGAGGCATTGGATATCCATCCTGTGTTTGCACAGACTCGGGTGATCTCTTTCCAGTGCACTCGTCACCAGGGCGTTTTGGCTCCATCCAGCGTCCCCGGCACATGCGCAGACCCAGAAGTGAGTACCGCTGCACTTCGCTGGGTTCTCCTGCAACCCTCAGCGCGCACAGACCTAGGACCTCGTGTCTGACAAAGACATTGCTCCAAGAGGTCTCTGCCTTCACGGTGCTGCACCAACCTCCCAGTCGGTGTTGCCTCACCCGCGGAAAGCATCCCTCGTCCTCGACACCCTCCCAGGTAAGCTGAGTATCGCTTCCTTCTGCAGGTTCCCACAAGGACAGGAAACCAAACTGATGCGGAGGAGAGGTACCACATTTCTATTCAGTAGGATACCGTCTCTCAGGTGCTGCTGTCATGGGAGAAGGGAAAAACTGTTTGTTTTTTTTTTTGTTTTTTTTTCGGTCTCTGTTCCGGTGGAGTCCCATCATTTTAGGCGTCTTTCTCTAGCAACCTTCCACGACAGCATAGGAGGTTGTCTCCACCCCCTAATGGGGGACAGGAAGTACGAGAGGTTAAAAGGTCCCACCCACCTCCCTCTCACCAGTGTCTTTCCTGTCCCCCATGGGGCATGGAGAGGTTCGTTATGCTATGTGGCCGGCTGCTGCAGCGTACCTGGGATCCTAAGCCGGGCAGTGGTGGTCGGTGGCGCTGCCTCCCCTCCTCCAGACTGCTCCCGTCTTCTTAGAAGTCGGAACCGTTCCTGGCCCACCCGCGCTCTCCCAGGGGGAGTAAAGCGGGACAGTGATCCCCGACCGGAGGCCTCCCGCAGCTCTCCAGTCTCTCCTCCTCCTGCTGCGCGCTGTGCGGTGACCCGGAAGTGACGTCACGCGCGGTCACTTCCGGGGTATGTCTGACGACTTCCTATCATGGCGGCCCTCATTCAGCTGACGTCGCGTGGAGCTTGCCAGCACCAGCTGTGCCTGCTCCAGGACCCAGAGAGGAGGAGGGGGAAAAATGAGAAACTGCGCTGAGGGCGGGGTTAACCCCTTATTAACCCGCCGGAAGACGCCGACAGGTAAGACTAAATCCCTTGTCAGCATGGACGGTTCTTCCTGCCCTGCGTCTGCAGAGCCCAGTGCTGCCCCAGCCACAGTGAGTGTTACCTGGGGTGGGTCCTAGTGGTGCAATCCTGGGATAGAGGTCCTCAAAATGCTTCTCCCCTTTTTTTTAGGGAGAAAAGTCTGCCCACAAAAGCACCAATACCACCAGCAAGTCAGCCAAATGTGCCATATGCAGTTCAAAACTTCCCTCAAATTGGGTGAAAAAACTGTGTCAGGCTTGCACGGACAGGGTGGTCAGGGTTCAACACCCGTCACTAATTGACGAAATCCGCAGCCTGGTTACTCATCAGGTCCAGACCTCTTTGGCTGCCCTGTCTCCCCAACCACCTCCTCCTCCGATTGTAGGCTCCCCATCCCCAAAAAAACGGAAAATACAAATTGAGGACTCGGAATCCGAATCAGAGAGGTCATATAATTCAGGCTCCGAGAGTTGGGAACAACTGGGAACTTCTAAATCAGCCGGAACTAGGAGATACCTCCTTTCTACGGAATATGTGGAGGAGCTGGTCAGTGCTGTGCGGGCCTCCATAGGCCTAGAGGACGAACCAGTTACTCAGTCAGCACAGCATGTTCGGAGGATTTGAGGGACCCAGACAAACAGGTTTCCCAGTTCATAAGAGCATAGTAGACATGATCTCTCCGTAATGGGAGTACCCAGAGAAGCGCTACTCAGCCCCGTCGGAGCTCAGGCATAGATTCCCCCTGGAAGGAGAGGAGTTTAATTGGGTCATCCCGAAGGTTGATGTCCAGGTGGCGAGAGTGGTGAAATAAACGGTCCTTCCATTTGATGACGTGTCCCAGCTTAGAGACCCGATGGACCGTAAGGCAGAAAGCCTCCTAAGAAAAGCCTGGGAAACTTCTGCCTTCTCCCTAAAATCAGGAATAGCGTCCACATGTGTCTCTAGGTCTCTCTTCCAATGGATAGAGGAACTAGAGTCATATTTCCCGTGGAACCTCAAGAGGTGACCTCCTTAACTCCCTTCCCATACTACAGAGAGCTACAGGCACCTCTGCCAGAGCCATGGTCCAGTCCAAATCTGCAAGACGGGCCCTTTGGCTTAAAACGTGGAGCGGGGATGTGACTTCTAAAGTTAAACTCTGCTCCTTACCCTTCAAGGGTGAACATGTCTTTGGCCCGGCCTTAGATGAAATTCTTGAAAAGGCCACATAAGAAGAAGGTGCTTCCTGAGCGGAGGACCACAAAAAAGCGGCTTTTTCGAGCCCCCCAGAATCAGCCATCCCAGCCGAGAGGCAAGGGGAAGATGGAGTTATGCTAAGGGGAGAGGCAGGAACATCCTGGTCCCCCAGCAGCAGCAGCAGAAACAGCCACAAGAAAAGCAATGACTCGACCCCGTGGGGGGAAGGCTTTCGAGGTTTATTCACTTTTGGCAGATGATTTCCAAGAGCCCCTGGGTCCTCAGCGTGATCAGGGAGGGCCTGCTGCTAGAACTCGAATCCTTCCCTCCGCGGGGTATGAGTTACCTCCCTACCACCTCGGGAGTCCCCAGCACTAAAAACTGGCATCCAGCTCCTGCTCCAACCAATCGCCATCTCTCCGGTCCCGCTGGGGGAACGGGGAGGAGGGCATTATTCCAGACTGTTCCTAGTGAGAAAACCCACAGGAGAGGCAAGAATAATAATAAATCTGAAGGGCCTCAACCGACACATCGTATATCACAGATTCAAGATGGAGTCGGTGAAGACCGCCATTCCTCTGATAGGGCCGTCTCACTTCATGGCAACCATAGACTTAAAGGATGCCTATTTTCACATCCCCATACATCCTTCTCACAGGAAGTATCTGAGGTTTGCGATCCGCCAGGGTACAGAAGTCAGGCACTATCAGTACAATGTGCTTCCCTTTGGAATATCCTCTGCCCCTCGAGTATTTTCCAAGGTTATGGCAGAAGCTGTGTCCCACATCAGAGGGCAGGGCATATGCATTGTGCCCTACCTGGACGACCTGCTGATAATAGGAGCCTCCTACCAGATCCTGGAAAGACAGGTGACTCAAACCCTGAGTATTCTTCAATCATTGGGGTGGATCCTGAATATAAAAGTCACAGATCCAGCCCTCCCAGGAGATAAAATTCTTAGGAGTCCTCCTAGATTCAAGACAACAAATGACCTTCCTCCCAGAGGAACATCAGAGGTCCATAATATCAAGGATCTCAGCTTTCAGGGAACAAAGGTCCCCAACCCTCAGGTCAGCCATGTCTATACTAGGGTCAATGACCTCCTGCATCCAGTCAGTGCCTTGGGCACAGGCCCACTCCAGAATACTCCAGTCCCACATCTTGCGGAGCTGTAATGGGGATCATACCTGCCTGAACAAGAGAGTCCAGACCCCAGGAAAGGTGAAAGCTTCACTAGCATGGTGGATGGACCGCAAGAATCTGTGCAAGGGAATCAACTGGTCCCAGATTCCCCTGGTCACGGTAACATCAGATGCCAGCAAAAAAGGCTGGGGAGCTGTGGTGTCCCGACAACCATTCCAGGGGTTGTGGAGCCAGAAAATGAGTGCAAAATCCTCAAACTTCAGGGAGCTGAAGGCCGTGGAGGAAGCTCTTCTCGCAGCAAGACACCTAGTCCAGGGCCATCATATCAGAGTCTATTCGGACAATGTAGCAACAGTGGCCCATCTCAGACACCAGGGCGGCACGAGATCCAGCAGCCTAGAGGGCCTTTCTGGTCGAATATTTTGCTGGGCTGAAAGACACCTCCGTTCTCTAACGGCAGTCCACCTAAAGGGTACCTCCAACCTTCAAGCAGATTTCTTGAGCAGAAAATGCATCCAGCCTGTAGAGTGGAGCCTAAACTTCTAGGGAGCAGATTTGTAAGGCAGCAACCTGGTCCTCCTTACATACTTTCACTAAACATTACAGGTTGGACCTTGTGTCCAACAGGGATCTAGTCTTTGGCCGAAAAGTTCTTCAGGCCGTTGTCCCCCACCCCAGTGCAGTATAGGTTGTTATGCCTCCTATGCTGTCGTGGAAGGTTGCTAGAGAAAATAGAATTAGACTTACCGGTAATTCGGTTTCTAGAAACCTTTCACGACACCACTATTTCCCTCCCTGCATTCTTGGACAAAATTCTGAGAATCTTAAGGTAACCGGTGCTATGGTAATCAGTTATAAGTCACTGGTGAGAGGGAGGTGGGTGGGACCTTTTAACCTCTCTTACTTCCTGTCCCCCATTAGGGCGTGGAGACAACTTCCTATGCTGTCGTGGAAGGTTTCTAGAAACCGAATTACCGGTAAGTCTAATTCTATTTTTTAGCGAACAAGTTTGATCGACCACGCCTAAGGGTACCGTTACACCTAGCGATGCACCAGCGATCCCGACTAGCGATATGACGCGGTCAGGATCGCTGGTACATCGCTAGGTGGTCACTAGTGAGCTGCCAAACAGGCACATCTCACCAGCGACATCGCTGGGGACGGGGATCGCTACTTACCTGTCAGACGCTGCGATCCTGCGTCCTCCCGCCCGGCTCCACGCGTCGCTCGTCGGCACCACAGGAAGCCCAGCAGCTTCTCGCGCGATCAGCGATAACCAGCGGGGGAGCCGATCGGAGGTAAGTATCAGACACCGCGATATCGCAAGCAATATCGCTGCAACGTCACAAAATCGGTGACTTTACAGCGATATTGCTAGCGATATCGCAGTGTGTAACGGGGGCTTAAAAAGATGGACACCACCGAAACAGATGCCAAACAGACTTCAAAGTGCCTCCATCTGCCTCATTATGGAGGATGGCACCATTGGGGGTTTTGTCTGAATAGCATTTTTGTGGGATTTACACGGAAACCCCAACAAGTGCTCAGCGTAAAACGCAAGAATGTGATCCAGCTTTATTCTGGAAGCATCAAAAAATGTTATGTACCTCCAAAATGTTACCAATAAAAAACCCTAATATATCCCGCACAAAATCATCCCCCACTCAGGTCCATCATTAGTCACTAGAAATATCAGGGTTCCCTTGTTACTTACTGGTAGAACAAAGACTCTGGAAAAGCGAGATGGCTCCCCCTCCCTCAAATGAAATCCAGTGAATTCTGCGGTTTCAAATACAAATGCCCTCCTCCTTCTGAACCGCACGGTGCCTAAACCACAGAAGCACAAAATGTGCACAATGTATGGGGACGCTAAAATAAATGGGATCTCTACACTGTATGGGTTCCATTTTTAACCAAAATATGATTGATACATATATGTATCTGTGTCATACAAGGCTCAAGCACACAACACAGCGAATCAGAAAAGGAAAACTACTTAAACAAAAAATCCATAGATAACAAAGATCAATTCCATATAACAAGCTTAATTTTATTTAGTAAAGACACCAATAGACAGGACTATTTTAAAATACAGATGACAGGACATAAAAAAACAAAACAGAAAACATAATAAAACCAAGGGGAGCAGGTCAGCACATACAGCATTAAATGTAATCAATGTATACCATATGTAAAGATTGGAGAATTTTACCCCGTAATGTGAACAATAAATGCTATGCAATTTAAGCAGTATAAAGTGCAGTGCAAAAAATATATATATTTTTTGGGGATAGTCACCTAAATGTTGTCATATGAGCAACATTGCAATCAAGTAAAGTGCATAGAGCGGTGTATTTGAAGTTATATCTCCATGAGAGTAAAAAATAAATTAGTACTAACCGGAGTTCATGCTACATGTGCTGGCGCTGCCACCCAACACTCCAGCGTGCGTTTTTTTTATCATGTCCTGTCATCTGTATTTTAACCCCTTAATGACCGTCAGTACGTCTTTTTACTGACCTGAGATTTGAGAATATCATCCACATACAGGTGACAATCCAAAAGGTGTTATCTGTACATTATAACTGACAATTTGCGGTATCAGTCACGATCAGTATCGGCACCGCCCATATCCGTTTATCCCCTTAGATGCTGCTGTCAATAGTGACTACATCATATAAATGGTTAGCAAAGTGTGGGGGATTTCTATTTATCCCCTTCAGGACCCTGAGGTGATGATTATGTGGTCCTGATGTTTGTCATTGCAATTCACGGCCAAATAATGGCCTTAGAGTCTCCCGGCTATAGAGACCCGTTCAGAAGTTAGCGACATTTCCATGGTAAAAATACACTTTTCGCTAGCAACCTTCCACGACAGCATAGGGGTTGTCTCCACGCCCTAATGGGGGACAGGAAGCACGAGAGGTTAAAAGGTCCCTCTCACCAGTGTCTTTCCTGTCCCCCATGGGGCATGGAGAGGTCTGGTATGCTGTATGGCCGGCTCCTGCAGCGTACCTGGAGATCCAAAAGCCGGGCAGTGGTGGTCGGTGGCGCTGCCTCCCCTCCTCCGTTCTGCTCCCGTCTTCCTGTGAATTTGAGACCACTCCTGGCCCTCCCGCGCTCCCCTATGGGGGGTAAAGCGGGCCAGTGATCCCTGACCGGAGGCCTCCTGTAGCTCTCCGGTCTCTCCTCCTCCCCCTGCGTGCAGTGCGATACCTGGAAGTGACGTCACACGCGGGTCACTTCCGGGGTATGTGGAGGACGCGCTGTCATGGCGGCCCCCATCCTGTTGCCGGCGCGTGGAGCTCGCCAGCGCTTGCTGTGCCTGCTCCGGGACCCAGGGAGGAGGAGGGGGAAACAAATGACTGCGCTGAGGGCGGAGTTAACCTGTTATTAACCCGCTGGAAGACGCCGACAGGTAAGACGCAGAATCCCCTGTTAGCATGGACGGGTCTTCCTGCCCTGCGTCTGCAGAGCCCAGCGCTGCCCCAGCCACAGTGAGTGTACCTGGGGGTGGGTCCTAGTGGTGTGATTCGGGATAGAGGTCCTCAAAATACTTCTCCCCCTTTTCTTATAGGGAGAAAATTTTGCCCATAAAAGCACCAATACTTCCAGCAAATCAGCCAAATGTGCTATATGCAGTACAAAGCTCCATTCAAACTGGGAGAAAAAGCTATGTCAAGCTTGCACGCATAAAGTAGTCAGGGCTGAGCACCCATCATTAATTGAGATCCGTAGCTTGGTCACTGATCAGGTTCAGGCCTCTTTAGCCGCCCTGCCCCCCCCTCCACCACCTCCGCCCACTCCGATTATGGGCTCACCACCCTCGAAAAAATGGAGAGTTCAGGTAAAGGATTCAGAGTCTGAATCTGAAAGATCATACAATTCAGGCTCCGAAAATTGGGAGCAACCAGGAACCTCAAAGTCGGCCGACACTAGAAAGTACCTCCTGTCCACGGAATATGTGGAGGAGTTGATCAGCGCAGTACGTGCCACTATGGGCCTAGAGGAGGAACCAGTCACACAGACAGCACAGGATCGCATGTTTGGGGGATATGAAGGACCCAAACGTCCAGGCTTTCCAGTTCATAAGAGTATAGCAGATATGATCTCCCAGGAATGGGAGTACCCGGAGAAACGCTACTCAGCCCCTTCAGAGCTTCGACATAGACTGCCCTTGGAGGGAGAGGAGTTTAAATGGGACATCCCGAAAGTTGATGTCCAGGTGGCATGGGTGGTAAAAAAGACAGTTCTGCCGTTTGATGATGCGTCCCAGCTTTGAGACCCGATGGACCGTAAAGTTGAAAGCCTCCTGATGAAAACATGGGAAACCTCTGCCTTTACTTTAAAGTCAGGAATTGCATCCACTTGTGTGTCTAGGTCTCTCTTCCAATGGATTGAGGAACTAGAGAGCCATATTTCTCGTGGTACCTCGAGAAATGACCTCCTTAACTCCCTCCCTATCTTGCAAAGAGCCACTGGCTTCCTTGTGGATGCTTCAATGGAGATGATCCATACCTCTGCCGGAGCCATGGTACAGGCAAATTCTGCCAGACGTGCCCTCTGGCTTAAAATGTGGAGTGGGGATGTTACATCTAAGGTCAAACTCTGCTCTTTACCTTTCAAAGGTGAACATGTCTTTGGCCCTGCCTTAGACGAAATTCTGGAGAAGGCCTCAGATAAAAAGAAGGTACTTCCAGAGCAGAGAACCACAAAAATGCATCTTTTTCGAGCCCCCCAGAATAAGTCATCCCAGCTGCGAGGGAAGGGGAAGATGGAGCTATGCTAAAGGGAGAGGCAGGAACATCCTGGTTCCCCAGCAGCAACAGCCCCTGGAAAAACAATGACTCGATCCCGGTGGGGGGAAGGCTTTCAAGGTTCTTTTTCGCTTGGCAGTTGATTTCCAGCAGCCCCTGGGTCCTCAATGTGATCGGAGAGGGCCTACTGCTGGAACTCAAATCCTACCATCTCGGGGGGAGATTCCGGCTCTAAATTCGGGCATTCAGCTTCTTCTGCAGTCAAATGCCATCTCTCGGGTTCCTGTGGAGGAACAGGGAAGGGGGCATAATTCCAGATTATTCCTGGTAAGAAAGCCCACAGGGGAGGTGAGAATAATAATAAATCTGAAAGGCCTCAACCGACACGTTGCATACCACAAATTCAAGATGGAGTCGGTAAAGACCGCCATTCCTCTGATAGGGCCGTCTTACTTTATGGCAACTATAGATCTGAAGGATGCATATTTCCACATCCCCATCCATCCTTCCCACAGAAAATATCTGAGGTTTGCGATCCAGCAAGGTCCAGAAATAAGGCACTTTCAGTACAATGTGCTTCCCTTTGGGATATCATCTGCCCCTCGAGTATTCTCCAAGATCATGACGGAGGCTGTCCCCCACATCAGAAGCCAGGGCATATGTATTGTACCCTACATGGATGACCTACTGGTAATAGGAGCCTCCTACAAAACCCTGGAACACCAGGTGGCTCAGACTCTGGATATCCTCCAGTCATTAGAGTGGATCCCAAACATAAAAAAATCACAAATCCAACCTTCCCAGGTGGTGAAATTCTTAGGAATCCTGTTAGATTCAAAGAATCAAATGTTCTTCCTCCCGGAGGAACATCAGAGATCCATAATATCAAGGGTCTCAAAGTTCAGGGAACAGAGGTCCCCTACCCTCGGGTCAGCCATGTCCATCCTAGGGTCAATGACCTCCTGCATCCAGTCGGTACCTTGGGCGCAGGCCCATTCCAGAAAGCTCCAGTCCCATATCTTAAGTAACTGGAACTGGGGTCACACCTCCCTGAACAAAAGGGTCCAGACCCCAGGGGCAGTGAAGGCCTCGCTAGCATGGTGGATGGACCACAAAAACCTGTGCAAGGGAATCAACTGGTCCCAGACCCCCTTAGTCACGGTAACAACAGATGCCAGCAAAAAAGGCTGGGGAGCTGTAGTGTCTCGACACCCATTCCAGGGGTTATGGAGCCAGAAAGTGAGCGCAGGTTCCTCAAACTTCAGGGAACTGAAAGCTGTGGAGGGGGCTCTACTAGCAGCAAAACACCTAGTCCAGGGCCATCATATCAGAGTCTACTCGGACAACATCACAACTGTGGCCCATCTCAGGCACCAGGGCGGCACAAGATCCAGCAACTTGGAGAGCCTCTCAAGCCGAATATTTTGCTGGGCCGAAAAACATCTCAGTTCCCTGACAGCAATCCATCTAAGGGGTACCGCCAATCTTCAGGCAGATTTCCTAAGCAGAAAACGGATCCAGCCTGGCGAGAGGACCATAAACAAAAGAATCTTTCAGAAACTAGTCAACAGGTGGGGCCTCCCGGAGGTGGACCTACTAGCCTCAGGAGAAAATACCCAGCTGAGAAACTACTTCTCCCTGAATCCCAAAGACAGATCCCTGGGATGCTTTCGCCCACAGATGGAGGTTCCATCTAGCATATGCCTTCCCGCCAGTTCCAATTCTTGCTGCAACCCTGAGAAAGATCCGGGAGGATCAAACTCCAACCATCCTAGTAGCTCCACTATGGCCAAAGAGGAGCTGGTACTTTCTAATCACAGAGCTACAGGTAGACCGGCCATTTACCCTACCCATGGAGGACGACCTTCTCTTGCAAGGCCCTCTGCATCACCCGAACCTCAGGGGAATGAAGTTAGCGGCCTGGCTACTGAAGCCCAGATCCTGAGGACCAGTGGGCTTTCAGAGGAGGTAATAAAAACCCTCCAGAAATCTCGGAAACCGCTTACCATTGCTATATATTATAAAATATGGAAAAAGTTCTCCTCATGGTGTCTGCCAGATCTGTCCGACCCAGAGAACCACAACATTTCCCGTATCCTGGATTTCTTACAGAGGGGGCTGGAACTTGGTCTAAAACCTAGCACACTGAAAGTACAGGTATAGGCGTTAGGTTCTATGTTCGACTGTGACTTGGCCAACCACAGGTGGATAAGAAGATTCATGATATCAGCAGTTAGGCTACATCCAAAGAAACTAGTTGCTGTTCCTCCATGGGACTTGAATGTGGTACTTACGGGACTCACTCAATCACCCTTCGAGCCCTTCTCATCCTGTACTTCTCAACACCTCACCTATAAAATGGCTTTTCTTATAGCAATAACTTCAGCAAGGCGGGTGGGAGAACTCCAAGCTCTCTCAATCAGGGAACCCTACCTAACCATCAGAGACGATTCCATAGTCCTCTCCCTTGATCCGTCTTTTCTGCCGAAGGTTGTGTCCGACTTCCATAGATCTCAAAATATAGTTCTTCCTTCATTCTGCCAAAACCCAGCAAACTCCAAAGAGGAGGTGTTTCATACGCTGGATGTAAGACGTATAATTCAAACCCTATAGAGTCGACCACAACTTATTTATCCATACCTCTGGTCCAAACAGAGGAAAGAAGGTGGCAAGGAACACCATTGCCAATTGGATTAAAAAGGCTATCTCTGAAGCATACCTGGCACAAAACATCACTCCCCCTGCAGGGATCAAAGCGCATTCAACACGATCTACCTCTACTTCATGGGCTGAGAGGGCAGGCGCATCTTCAGAGCAGATTTGTAAGGCAGCAACCTGGTCCTCCTTACATACCTTTACTAAACACTATAGATTAGACCTTGTGTCCAACAGGGATTTAGTCTTTGGCCGAAAAGTTCTTAAGGCCGTTGTCCCCTAACCCCCCCCCCCCCCTTCCCGTGCAGTTTAGGTTGTTATGCCTCCTATGTTGTCGTGGAAAGTTGCTAGAGAAAATAGAATTAGACTTACCGGTAATTTGGTTTTACGACACCACTATTTCCCTCCCTGCATTCTGTGAAAAATTCTGAGAATCTTAAGGTAACCGGTGCTATGGTAATCAGTTATAAGTCACTGGTGAGAGGGAGGTGGGAGGGACCTTTTTAACCTCTCGTGCTTCCTGTCCCCCATTAGGGCGTGGAGACAACATCCTATGCTGTCGTGGAAGGTTTCTAGAAACCGAATTACCTGTAAGTCTAATTCTGTTTTCCATTACGTCCCTCAGGACTACCTCCATGTTGCTGCCGTCCTTGACCTATAGCTGTACAGGATCACAGAGAGGTTAAAAGGCCCCTCCCACCTCCAGCCTCCAGTGTTTTTCCTTTCCCAACAGGGGACGGTTGTATGGGTGTGTGCACACGCTGCGGATTCTGCTGCGTATCCGCAGTGAATTTGGCCCTACGGATCCGCAGCAGTTTCTTTTGCGTTGTACAGTACCTTTATTTTCTATGCAAAATGAAAACCGCAGTGCAGATGCTGCGGAATTTTCCGCACGGATTTGCTGTGGTTTCAAAACCGCAGAAAGAATTGACACATCAATTCTTTCTGCGGATTCCGCTGCGGTTTGCCATCTGCTCCATTGTAGAGATGATAAACCGCAGGGCAAAACCGCACATAAACCGCAGGTCTTCTGACCTGCGGATTTACCTGCGGATTTTACGAAATCCGTGCAGACAAATCCGCAGAGCATTCCGCAGCGTGTGCACACACCCTATGAGAGGTTGCTCCTAGAGTGAAGATAGCCTGTGGACGTTTTACAGCTTTCCCTTCCCCCTGGCAGGCGGTCTGTGATTGATTCCTCTCTGGGTAGAGGTCCCTCAGCCATCAATCAGACGGTCTCAGGGATCGGGGGTCTTGGCCTTCCCTTCCCCCTGTCAAGCCGACCGTGGCCGACACCTCTCAGAGAGGTTACTCGACCAACAGCCAGCCTGCGCAATGGGCTCAGGGGGATCGTGCGGCGCGTCCAATCCTTCCCCCGGGGCTGAAACTTCCTGGTGGGGAGTCCCTCAGCCACAGAGACCAGTCGAGCGAGCCGCTTCCTCCCGATGGGGGGCTCTCGGCTCTGATGCCGGCCGGCAAAACACCGCTACTTCCGGAAGTCATGCGCCTCCAGTGACGTCAGAGTGGGACGCCGGGACATAAGGTTGGCGTGCGTTCCACGGCAGAAGGAGACAGGCAACAGGCTAGTTTCCTGGATCTTGTGGGGCACAGGAGAGGAAATCATTGGCAGTAATGCAACATTCCTGACCGGATGCCGCTTCCCTCCATGGTAGGCTCTCGGCGTTACCAACTCCACCTGTTTTTCTAGCAGATATGGAGCCAGCACAGGTGAGTGCACGTTGGAATGTTGTGTTGATGGCCTAGGCCTCTGGGCTGATGCGTGCCTGTGCCAAAGCCGGGCCTAGAACCTCTTGTGCTGAGATGTGTTTTCACATATAAGCAGCTAGACCTTGGACCTCTAGGCTATAGTAAGACCATATGTCCAAGCTACATCTCATGTGACCTCAGTTAGTTTCAGGCTATGTCTGTACAGAGCCTTATGGCTTGGCATATGGTGGTAATGCAGCACATGATCTCCATGAAGATTGCCCTCCAGCTGCGGCTCATTAATTAGATCCTTCAGGTGGAGCCGGTCTGACAATTGAGATGTAGTATTCAGAGTGGAGGTTTATCCGGATCTCTGATTGCTCTCCTGGATGTAACTGGGCCTGGTCTCTTGTTTGGTACCTTCAAGCTTGGCCGTAGTCTGTGCATCATATGATGCATGGAGGCACTATGATGCCATATTACGTCATACTGCCTCTGTGCATCATACTGCCTCTGTGCGTCATACGGCTTCATGGTGCTTCGTGCCTCAAGGTGTTATTTGTGTGTCATAGTATCTTGGGCGTTGTGGCTTTTGGCTGTGGGCCTCTGGTTTAGACCTTCTGACTTGTGCCTTGTTGCGTGGCTGCATCTTGTATGGTCGGCCTACCACTTCACATTTTGCATCGGGCCCCAACTCGGCCATAGAGTCCTTGTGTTTCTGGACCCAGATTCAGCTTCTGTTGCTTCATTCTTTGCAACTGGGCTTAGCCAGAAAAACAGCTATGCTTGAATTGGCCTAGTAACTTAGCATTTCTTCTGTTTGGAAAAGAACTCTCAACTGAGTTACTGCCTTGAGTGCTAAAGGCAAGTCTCTTTCATAGTTATCGTAGCTTTTAAAGGGAGGCATACGTCTTTGGGGTTCATCCTATAAATGGACAATCTACTGTTCTGGGTGCAGGAAATCCCACGAGGTGGAAGAAAAGAATCCTTCCCTACTCCACATAGGGCAGTAGGACTAGTTTCTTTGATCAACACCCGGAAGACAGATTCTTGTCCCATTAATCTGTTGTATTATGTTTACCAGGCACGGCACCACTGCCTTTTGTACCTTGTGGCGAATCGGCAGCACTGCGTCATGTGGCAGAGGATCCCATACGCACTGCTCTTACAGCAGTCAGGGCTCCTAAGGTAAAAGAAGCTGTATCCAGGACTCTTATAGTTGAGAACCCATAGTACTTCTGCCCCGCAGTAGACAATCTCCTCTGTGATGGAAGGAAACCTACTTCCCTCTAGTTATAGTGTGGTTCCTCCAACCATGGCAGTCTGGGGTATAAATATCTCTGAGAAGATTGCCTTTTAGGATATGATATATAAATAAGTTGACACATTTACAATGTCTGGGCTAATGCCTTGTATAGAGGCAGTTTCAATAATACACCGTGTGCAGAATTATTAGACAAGTTGTATTTGAGAGGACTCTTTTTATTATTGAATAGCAACTATGTTCTCAATCAACTGAAAAGACTCATAGATATCAGAGCTTAATACTTTTGGAAGTTGGAGTGGGTTTTTTTTAGACTTGGCTATCTTAGGAGGATATCTGTTTGTGCAGGTAACTATTACAGTGCAGAATTATTAGGCAACTTAATAAAAACCAAACATATACTCACTTGTTTATTTTCACCATGTAAACCAATAGAGCAACACAACATTTAGAAATAAACATTTCTGACATTCAAAAACAAAACAAAAAAAAATTAATGACCAATATAGCCACCTTTCTTTACGATGACACTCAAAAGCCTTCCATCCATAGATTCTGTCAGTTGCTTGATCTGTTTACGATCAACATTGCGTGCTGCAGCCACCACAGCCTCCCAGACACTGTTCGGAGAGGTGTAATGTTTTCACTCCCTGTAGATCTCACATTTTATGAGGGACCATCGGTTCTCTATGAGGTTAAGATCAGGTGAACAAGGGGGCCATGTCATTATTTTTTCTTCTTTTAGACCTTTACTGGCCAGCTACACTGTGGAGTTTTTGGATGCATGTGATGGAGCATTGTCATGCATGAAAATCATGTTTTTCTTGAACAATACCGACTTCTTCCTGTACCACTGCTTGAAGAAGGTGTCTTCCAGAAACTGCCAGTAGGTCTAGGAGTTGAACTTCACTCCATCCTCAACCTGAAAAGGTCTCTCAAGTTCATCTTTGATACCAGCCCATACCAGTACCCCACTTCCACCTTGCTGGTGTCGGAGTGGAGCTCCATGCCCTTTCCTGATACAGCCTTGGGCCCATCCATCTGGCCAATCAAGAGTCGCTCTCATTTCTTCAGTCCATAAAACCTTAGAAAAATCAGTCTTAAGATATTTTTTGGCCCAGTCTTGATGTTTTATCTTGTGTTTCTTGTTGAAAGGTGGTCATTTTTCAGCTTTCTTTAGCTTGGCCATGTCCCTGAGTATGGCACACCTTGAGCTTTTTGATGCTCCAGTAACATTGCAGCTCTGAAATATGGCAAAACTGGTGTCAAATGGCATCTTGGCAGCTTCACGCTTGATTTTCCTCAATTCATGGGCAGTTATTTTGCACCTTTTTTTATCAACACGCCTCTTGCGACCCTGTTGGATATTTGCCATGAAATGCTTGATTGTTCGGTGATCACGCTTCAAAAGTTTGGTAATTTCAAGACTGCTGCATCCCTCTGCAAGACATATCTCACAATTTTTGACTTTTTTGAGTCCGTCAAATCTTTCTTCGGACCCATTTTGCCATAGGAAAGGAAGTTGCCTAATTAAGCACACCTTATATAGGGTGTTGATGTCATTAGACCACACCCCTCCTCATTACAGAGATGCAAATCACCTGATTTACATAATTGGCAGTTGTTTTTCAAGCCTATACAGCTTGGAGTAGGACGACATGTATAAAAAGGATGATGTGATCAAAATACTCATTTGCCTAATTATTCTGCACCCAGTGTATCTTGTGTCAAAGGATTTTTATCAACAACCTCCCTCCCCCACCTCTTTCATTGGTTCCAAAGTCCAGTCTCCCGGTGTCTAACATCAGTAAAACAGGAGGGAAGATCCACATTTCCCTTTCAACGCTTCTAAGGAGAAGCCCGATCGTAGTGGCAGGAGATATTACCTGCCAGATGGAGTATTTCCTTAGTTTCCATAATATCCAACCCTTACTGGGAGTTTAGACATCTAAGGATTCGGAATAGACATGATCTGGATGAGTAGGGTACATACGTCCCAGTGCTCCGCCATTTTCCTTGTACTAACTGTTATTGCTTTGATCTTCCAGCAGTCCATGGTCTCTGTCCTGCAGGTCTCCTTGTATGGTAAGCGGGTCTATAACCAAGGTTTAATCTGAGCCCAGGAGGACCGTCGAAGGAACAGTCCGGTGTTATAAGCACATGCAGCCGATTACTGGTCTGTACAGTCCTCATTGTATTATGGTTGTGGTTATCACTATACTTTTGCTGGGCAATAAGGTTTTATAAATCTATTCTGTGACTGCAGTGTTTATAAGTATCACAATAACTGTAGTTCACTGTGGCTCATAATTGGTATTGGGGTACAAAGGGTGTGTTTCACTCTGTTTCTGCGGCATATCTTGTTTACCACATTCATACTGGAATTGGCCATTATAGACATGTATTAGACACTCACTACGGTGATTTATCTTTTGTGGATCTCTTTTGATATCTTTATTTCTTTTGATCTTTCATATCATTTCTGTATCTAATCTGGTTCTTGCCTGGGACTTAGGTCCTTGAGCTTCTGTACCCACCCTGGGATCTTTACTTTGGTATCCTCCATGGTGCTGTCTGGAAGGACGTAATGGAAAAAGGGAATTAGACCTACCGGTAATTCTGTTTCCAGGTAGTCCCTCAGGACTTACATTTCCATCCATCCTTCTGTGGTACTTTGAAAAAACACGAGGGTGGAGGTGGGAGGGGCCTTTTAACCTCTCTGTGATCCTGTCCCGCTATAGGTCAAGGAAGGACTACCTCCATGGTGCTGTCCTGAAGGACTACCTGGAGACAGAATTACCGGTAGGTCTATTTTTTATTCCTGTCATTTCACTTTGCATTAATTCCTGAAAATCACCTGAAGGGTTAATGAACTACCTGCAAAGTGACATGACGGGAATAAAAAAAGGGAATTTGACCTACCAGTTATTCTGTTACCACATAGTGACATTGGTCAGATTTTAAAAAAATTGGCTCGGTCACTAAGGGGTTAAAATAGTCCTGTCCCTATTTGTGTCTTTAGAAAATAAAATTAAGTTTGTTATATGGAATTGTCCTTTATCTATTGATTTTTTTTTTTTTTTTTTTTTTTTTTTTTTTTTTTGCTCAAGTAGTTTTCTTTTTCTGATTCACTGTATGGGTACCAGACTGTCATACTTGCAAGTCTCCAGAATAAAGCATAGTGTAGATGTTACAAAATAGTCATTGCGGCAGTAAATTAATTGCTTGAGAGGTGTAATTTCTACAGTGGGGTCACCTTTGGGGTTTTTCTGCTGTTCTGACACCTTTAGGGCAAATTTCGCCCCTAAAACTATTCTTGCAGCAAATACAAAAAATACATTTTTACCATTAAAATGTCATATTTCCACATCTCAATGTTTTAAAATACTGTGAGGCACCTATAGGTTCACATTACTCACTATGCCCCTAGATGGATTCCTTAGTCAGTAAAGTCTCCAATATGGAGTCGCCTGAGGGGTGTTGTGCTTTTCTGGCACCTCAGGGACTTGACTAATGGAGCCCATAATCTATTCAAAGTCTGCATTCTAAAAGCCAAGTAGCACTCCTTCCCATCCAATCCCCGTGATGTGCTCAAACAGTAGTGTACAACCACATATGGGGTACCATCACATTCAGGAGGAATGGCATACAAAATCTATTCCAGACAAATAGCACTTTTTTCTTTCTTAGCCCTGCCATGTGCCCAAACGGAAGTTCTTGAATACATATAGGGTGTCGTCACTTTCGGAAGAAATTGTGTAACAAATTGAGGTCTGTTTTCTCCTATTATCCATTGTGAAAATTACAAACTTGGGGCTAAACGAACATTTTTGTGGGAAAAAAAAAAATTGAAAATTCAATGTGATGACCTAATGTTATCAAATTCTGTGTAGTACCTGTGGGTTCAAAATGCTCACTATACCCCCGGATAAAATCCTTGAGGGGGGTATGGTTTACAGAATGGGGTAACTTTTTTTTCACTGTTTAGGCTCATCAGTGGCTCTCCAAACGTGACATGATGCGTGTGGCACTGCTGCGGTGTTATGGAAGCCCAGGTTGGTTTCATAGCAGCCTTCAGCTCATCTGTATTGTTGGGTCTGGTGTTTCTCATCTTCCTCTTGAGAATATCCCATAAATTCTCTATGGGGTTAAGGTCAGGCGAGTTTGCTGGCCAATCAAGCACAGTGATACTGTTTTTAAATCCGGTGTCGGTACTTTTGGCAGTGTGGACAGGTGCCAAGTCCTGCTGAAGAATGAAATTTCCATCTCCAAAAAGCTTGTCGGCAGAGGGAAGCTTGAAGTGCTCTAAAATTTCCTGGCAGACGGCTGTGCTGACTTTGATCTTGATAAAACACTGTGGACCTACACCAGCAGTTGACATGGTTCTCCAAACCACCACTGATAGTGGAAACTTCACATTAGACCTCAAGCAGCTTGGATTGTGTGCCTCTCCACTCTTCCTTCAGACTCTGGGACCTTGATTTCCAAATGAAATGCAAAATTACTTTAATCTGAAAGCAAGTCTTGGACCACTGAGCAGCAGTCCAGTTGTTTTTCACCTTTGTTTTGGGCACTGGAGGAGGCGGATCTGACGAGTAGCGCAGTGAATCCTTCATAAAATGGGGATGACCACAGAAGAGGGGCTTATGTCCAAAGCTCCCCATAATGGAGGATCTGAAAGGACTTTGCAGCAGTAGTCGTCACCACCAGTGCCTGATCTCCAGCGCGGGCGCACTAAGGGAAGCAGCAGCTCAAGTGGCAGGCGTGGCAACCGTCCCGGTCAGAGGAGTTGAAGTTCACAGGACACTTCGGTATCCAGAAGGGATGTCGTATGTACCCCTGATCAGCCTCCGAATCTGGTACCTTTATATGACAGTGGGTGGTAAATGATCTAAAAGAATATCACATTTTGTTAATAAGGGCCATTTCGTGGTTAAATCAATAGGGGCCTAGGAAGGCTAGCGCCCAAAAGACCAAAGAATGTGCCCTTTGTAGAACCCGCTGGTAGTCCATTGGCAGAAAAGTCTCTGCTCAGACTGTATCCTAAAAACTATGAAACCCCTGACTTTGCCGCAAACCTTAGGTCTGTGATCCAGATTGAGGTGGAAGGTTCCTTAAAGACCCTGTTAAAAAAGGGGAACAAAGCCGCTCAGGAGATCGTCATGGAATCTGAGGCCTCTTCCTTGAGTAACTATAGTGAATTCTGGAGAGTAACTATAGTGAATTCCCGTCCTCGTCCTCCTTCTCATCGGACAGTGATATAGGTGGCTGATCGTGCTTTCCGGCTGAGGACACAGAGGATATAATGTTTGGGGGCCTAGAGGAAAGGAAGCACACCTTTCCAGTTAATTCCAGGATACGAGATCTCGTAAAGAGTGGAAGAAACTGGAAAGATCTGGTAGCTTACCCTCATTCTCAAAGAGGAGAAAGACTCTGGATGAAATCCCTAAAATCAACAGGGTAGTGGCGAAATTCTCCAAGCGGTCGACCCTGCCCTTTGATGATTCCGGCTCACTTAGGGCCCCGTCACACATAGCGATCTCGCTAGCGAGATCGCTGCTGAGTCACAAGTTTTGTGACGCAACAGTGATCTCACCAGCGAGATCTCTTTGTGTAACACCTGTCAGCGACCGGCCCCCCTGCCGGTATCGCTGATCGCTGTTGGAAAGCCCTGGACATTTCTTTGATCGCTGGTCTCCCGCTGGCCAGCACCTATCACTGCGTGTGACAGGCGGGAGACCAGCGATCAGCTGCTAACTAAGGTACACATCGGGTTTCTAAGAGACGCACGTCCCTTAGAAACCTGATGTGTACCTTAGTTACCAGCTCCCTGCATCAGCGCGCTGGTAAGTAAAGTATACAGCGACGCTGCGCGCGGCGTCGCTGGTGCTGATCGCTGGTGAAGCTGTCTGACAGCTCACCAGCGATCATGTAGCGACTCACCAGCGATCCTGACACGTTGATATCGTTGTCGGTATCGCTGTTGAGTCGCTGTGTGTGATGGGGCCCTTAGAGACCCATTGAGTATAAAATCTGATGGGTTCCTGAGGCACACCTGGGAGGCAGCCGTGGGGGTTCTGAAATCTGCAATACCTGGAACTTGTACTGCCCCCGCTCCCTTATGATCTGGATGCAACAAATGGAGGAGCGGCTTAGGAACAAGACCCCAAGAGATGAAATCTTAGACAATATGCCTCTTTCAAGGAGCAGTGGTCTTTCTGGCAGACACTTCTGAAGACTGTGAGGTTGTTGGCTAGGTATGCGAGCCTATCCAATGTGGCCAACGGGCCTTATGGTTGAAAGGGTGTCTAGGAGACTTGCTTTCAAAAAATAGACTCTGCTCCATCCCATGTGACGACCAGTTTCTCTTTGGGCAGAAATTGGAAGACATTTTGGAGGAAGTGGATGACAAAAAGGGATTCCCTCATTTTCCTGCGGAGGATAGGAAGCCTTCCTTTCAGTGGAGGAAGTTTAATAGGGGACGTCCTCCGAGAAAAAGAGGTGGGAGTTCAAGGGTAGAAAGGAATCCGGATATATGTACAGAGGACCCTCTACATCTTCCAAAAAGCCTTCCCAATGATGTCAGGTCAGGAGTAGGGGGAAGGCTCTCCCTCTTTCTCCCTGCCTGGGTGAACATCTCGCCCAGTAGCCAGATCTTGGATGGTCTGATAGACTTTGTTCATCCACCTCGCCAGACCTTCATATTCGCACCCTCAGGAAATCAGCAGGAGAACAGCTGGTCCTGGAGGAAGAGATCATGGGACTCTTACAAAAGCGTTTTCTGTGCGAAGTCCCTGTGGATGAGATGGGAAAGTTATTTCCCCCCCCCCCCTTTTTTTTTTTTTTTTTTTTTTTTTTATGAAGAAGCCAGATGGTTCTCTAACAACCTGAGGAAGCTCAGCTGATGGATTGTGAATTATTCCTTCATGATGGAGTCAGTGAACACAGATATAAAGCTGTTATTCCAAAATTATTTCATGGTGGTCATCGATTTGAAGGATGCTTATCACATCCCTAATCCATCGAGACCATCAAAAATTCCTGAGGGTGGCTCTGTATGTCTAGGGATGGGTCAGGCAATATACAGCCCTTCCGTTAGGACTGTTAATAGCTCCGAGAGTATTCACCAAAGTAATAACGGAGGCCATGGCCTACCTTAGTTCTCGAAACACCATTATCATCCCTTACTTGGGTGACTTGCTTATAGTCGAAAGGTCACTTTGCAGAACAGCTGAGGGAGGTAACGGTGGTCCTAGAAGAGCTGGGCTTGATGATAAATACTCTCAAGTAAAGGCTAAAACCAGAAAGGATACAGTCCTTCCTGGGTCTGGTTTTGGACTCGGAGCACCAGATCTGTCTCCTACCAGTGAACAAATTAGCCAAGATAATGGCCCTGGCACTCAGGGCTGTGGAGTCGGTAAGCCAAACCTGCGACTCAGACTCCTCAATTTCCCTTCCACCGACTCCAAGACTCCAACATATATTGCTTATATTTAAGTGAAAAATTTATTGTAGTACAATGTGAACATCAGACATTTAATCATTTTTATGATACAATAATCAAGATATTTAGAACATAATATATATTTATTGGAATACAACTTTAGAACACAAAAAACTGTAATAAATTGTAAATATGTAATACACTTTGTACTGTAAGGCTAGTTTCACACTAGCGTTTATTCCATGCAGCGCACGGCGCCGCCTACTATCGCACATGGACGCATGCGATCTGCGCACCCTATCTTTAGCATAGGGTGCACTGGCCGTGTGCT
Source organism: Dendrobates tinctorius (assembly GCF_039654945.1). Taxonomy (NCBI): domain Eukaryota; kingdom Metazoa; phylum Chordata; class Amphibia; order Anura; family Dendrobatidae; genus Dendrobates; species Dendrobates tinctorius. The sequence continues at coordinate 18,300,820 of NW_027361713.1, read as the reverse complement.
AGTAGGATTTGAGTGCGCGCTGCGCACTTTTGAAGGTGCGCCGAGTGCGCCAAAATGCAACATGCTGCGTTCGGCGCACCTTCAAAAGTGTGCAGCGCACGCTAAAATCCTACTAGCGCATGGCCAGCACACGATCTGCGCACCCTATGCTAAAGATAGGGTGCGCAGATCGCATGCGTCCATGTGCGATAGTAGGCGGCGATGACCGGATGGGGCAGGCGGGGCTTAGCGGCGCTGTGCGCTGCATGGAATAAACGCTAGACTAGTTTCACACTAAGTGGCAAAAAAACAGTTTTCAACAAAAACATACTAAATAACATTTGTGCAGTCTATGAATTTGTTCTAAGAAATAGAATTGCCTCCATCAGATCCTCCTTCATAGATGACCTCACATCTGACCTCATTATTTTAAAGCCAGAGAACAACATCTCTACACTAACTTGGGTTGGAGGCAAAGCCCTAACCACATGGGCAACATCTCTAACAATTTCCAAGTATAAAGGAATTGCCTCATGCACAGTCCGTTTTGATGAACAGTTGAATTTTTCTTTGAGAGCAAGTGAAACATTTTGCTGAAATATGGTCAATCTGCTTGCTATAGGAGACGAGTGAAATCTTTTTCCTTGCAGCAACGCTTTGCCTGCTCCATATCATCCAAATACTTGTCAAAGTCAAACTCATCTGATGAGGATGAAGATATGGCAGCAGTAGCACTGTCACGACCCAAGTCCTCTTGCGCCTGGCAGTCCTCCTGTAAGCCACTCATCCTAACTGCTACCTCAGTCAGAGCTTATTTTCCTTTAGTAACCGGTTGATCATCAAGCAATATACGATGACTTGGGCCCACATAAACAGCTGCCAGAAAAATTTTATTTTCCAATAGCTGTGTCTCTCTCCATTTCATTGAAGCAGAAATGCCATTTGCGATTAAATCTCCTCTTTGGGACAGGCAAAATAGCAAGTTCTTCTACTCCCTTATGAAAATGCCAGGAGTTAACTTCTCAGCTTGTAATTTTTTTAGTCACGGTAAATGGGTGATTAAGCAATTCCTTCAATTCAGCCACCTGTGTCCATTGACCTTCATTTAGGGTTACCTGAGGGTTCGCCATATCTATAAGAAACGGTTTTAGCCCGGATCAAAACTAGGGGGGCAGAACCTCATACTGTTCCGCAGAATCTCATACTGCACACCTCAGCTGCTGCAGAACCTTATACTGCACACCCCTACGCTTGAAAATAAAGCCTGCACCTTAAGATGTGAATGCAGTCTATTTATTCCAACTATCAATTGATGTTGATGTGTTACTGAAGACGAGCAATGCCTGTCCTGGGCGTCCTTTTGGGCAGCTATGAGGTGTACCTGACTGGTGCTAAAAAAAAAAAAAAAAAAAAAAAGTGTTAGTCTGTGTGCTACCCGGCTTTCATTCTTTTTGGTACAGATAAGATATGGATAGACAGATATGGATATAAATGGATAGAGCAGATTTCTAATCTGCTTTTGCTATTGAAAACATTATCTATGAGCTCAAAAACCTTTCAGGTGATGAGGTTTTTTAAAAAGCTGATCTGCTTTTGCAGCTGAAAAACGTATCCTCAAACGCAGTAAAAACGCTGTGTGTGAATGTAGCCTTAGATCAGGAATAGAACAGCCATTTATAGGACGTTTCATAACTTTCTCAAATTCCTATGAAAAAATATTCAGCACATTCTGCATTGAACTACTGTACCCAATTTATTATATATTTTCGGAGTCGGACCATTTTATACCGACTCCGACTCCACCAAAATGAGCTCTGACTCCACAGCCCTGCTGGCACTGTCTGCTTTTCTTAGTCATTTGTGACTAATCTATCGCAATGTCCTTGCTATGATCCCTAACATCTTGTATCCCGGCAGTAAGATGTGCCCAATTTCACCTAAGGCAGCCACAGTAGGAATTTCTTTCTGCGCAGAGGCAGTTAAAAGGGCAATTAGAAGGAAAGAGTTGCATCTTCTGCAATTTTGCAAATTTTCTGTCTTGGTTGACAGCCTGGAAAAACTTGGCATCTGGGGTCCAGTGGATAAGATCAGTAGAGGACGTTATCACGACAGATGGGAGCAATACCAGATCGGGGGGGGGGGGGGATCTAAGGTCTCTCTTGGTTCCTCTAGAGAGAGGCCAGGGATCTAACTTGAAAGAACTATGGTCTGTGGAAAGGACCTTGAGACACTCTTCCCTTCCTCTTCAGTCACCATGTCCGAGTCATATCGGACAATTGAGCAGTCGTGGCTTATATCACCCACCAGGGGGGAACAAGGTCCCATACCCTAATAATGGCAGCGGACATTCTACTCCAGATGGCAGAGCAACACCTACTGTCCCTTATGGCACTTGACATAAGGGGAATAGACAACAAAAAGGCAGACTTCCTGAGTCGTGAGGAATTGAGACAGGGAGAATGGTCCCTAAATTCCCAGATTTTCCATCAGATAGTGCGGGTATGGGGGTGGCCAGAGATAGATCTGTTTGTCAGCTTACACAACAGAAAAGTGAAGAACTTCTGTTTGTTAAACCCATGGGAGAAGCCATTTGCAGTTAATGCTCTTCAGTTTCCCTCGATATTCAGGATGGCCTATGCATTTCCTCCAATAGCTATGATTCCAACAGTCGTGAGGAAGATCAGGGAGGATCAGGCTAGGGCGATTTTCATTGCTCCATTCTGGCCGAATAGACCATGATTTTCCCTTCTAAGGGCTCATACATGCAAGAAAATCAGACAAGTCTCACATGTCAATACCCAGCACTGCCTGCCGCCAGCACTCGGGCCCGAAGCGTTCAGCTGCATAAAAATACATGCAGCTGAAAGCTCTGATCCGAGTGCTGGTGGCAGTGCCGGGTATTGATGTGCGAGACTCGTGTGAATGTGAGCCCTATGGCTAATGTCCATGTCCGATCCATGGATCCTGCCAGAGATCCAGGACCTTAACCCAGGAGCCAGTATGCCACTGTCAAGTGAAGGGCTTCCATCTAGCATGGATTTTGAGAGGGCAATACTGAGTTGGCAGGAGTTCCCACCAGGGCTAGTTTCCACCCTGTTGAAAAGTAGGAAACAGATTACATCAAGGATCTATGGTAGAACATGGAAGAAATTTCTGGATTTTGCAGGGCAGCCCTTTGGGGATGAGGTCATGGTAGGGTCCATTCTAGAGTTTCTGCAATTGGGGTTGGAACTAGGGTTAGCATTTAACACACTCGCGGTGCAGGTATCGGCCCTGGGTTCCTTGTATAATTGCAACCTAGCAGGAAATAAATGGGTGTCTCGGTTTATAAGATCCTCTAATAGGTCGAAACCTTTTGTATAGTCCTAAAGGTTCCTCCATGGGACCTAAACCTAGTTTTAGAGATGCTAATTAGAAACCCATTTGAGCCCTTACATGATTTATCTGCCAAATTCCTCACTCTTGATACAGTTTTCCTTGTGGCCCTGACATCAGCCTGCAGGTTCAGCGATATACAGGCTCTGTCCATTTGTCCCCTTACACACAGGTTTATGACAATAGTTGTGCTAAGGCCGGACCCGGCCTATTTCCCCAAGGTGGTTCTAAATTTTATAGGAGCCAAGAGATTACTTTGCCCTCCTTTTGTAATAACCCTAAAAATTCAGGGGAGGAGAAGTTTCATACTTTAGATGTGAGGAGGGCCATGTTGGAGCATACAGTTGTGCTCAAAAGTTTATATACCCCAGCAGAATGTTTTATTTCATACCCTTTTTTCAGAGAATATGAATAACACCAAAACTTTTTCTCCACTCATGGTTAGTGGCTGAGTGAAGCCATTTATTGTCAAACTTCTGTGTTCTCTTTTTAAATCATAATGACATCACAAAACATCCAAAAGACACTGATTAAAAGCTCACAAACCTGGTGATTTTGGCCTGGTAACATGCACAGAAGTTGACACAAATGGGTTTGAACAATAATAATTTTATTTCTATAGCGCCAACCTATACCATAGACAGGTTATTACACTTGGGGTTATTTAGTTTAGAAAATCGAAGGCTTAGGGGTGATCTTATTACAATGTATAAATATATGCGGGGACAATACAAAGACCTAGACCTGTGACGGGGACAAGGGGGCATCCTCTACGTCTGGAGGAAAGAAGGTTTAAGCATACTCAGATGCGGATTCTTTACTGTAAGAGCAGTGAGACTATGGAACTCTCTGCCATATGATGTTGTAATGAGTGATTCCCTAATAAAATTTAAGAAGGGACTGGATGCCTTTCTTGAAAAGTATAATATTACAGGGTATATACACTAGTTTCCTTAATATTGCGTTGATCCAGGGAGCTAGTCTGATTGCCGTATGTGGAGTCGGGAAGGAATTTTTTCCCCAATGTGAAGCTTACTGTTTGCCACATGGTTTTTTTTTTGCCTTCCTCTGGATCAACATGTTAGGGCAGGTTAGGATAGGATATGGGATAAACTAGATGGACTTAAAGTCTCTCTTCAACCTTACTAACTATGTTACTATGTTACTATACATTTTAGAGGGGACTTGTACAGACAATGGACATTACAGCATAACAATAAACACATAGATCAAAACAGATACCAAGAGGAATGAGGGCCCTGCTTGCAAGCTTACAATCTATGAGTAATGGCTACTAAAGGTGACATCCTTACCTGTGACCTGTTTGTTTGTATTCAGTATGTGTACATAAAAGCTGAGTGAGTTTCTGGGATCCAGACAGTCTCTTCCATTTTTCATCCAGCCACTGACGTCTCTGGATTGTGAGTCATGGGGAAAGTAAAAGGATTGTCAACGGATCTGCGGGAAAAGGTAGTTTAACTTTTTGCAACAGGAAAAGGATACAAAAAGATATCTAAGGAATTGATAATGATAATTGAGAATGATAATCTTCAGCACTCAAACTGTGATTAACAAATTGGAAATCAGGGGCTCTGTAAAAACAAAACAGTCAGGTAGACCAACAAAAATGTCATCCACAACTGCCAGGAAAATTGTTCGGGATGCAAAGAAAAATCCCCAAATAACATCAGCTGAAATATAGGACTCTCTTAAAACTAGCGCTGTGGCTGTTTCAAGATGCACAATAATTAGGCACTTGAAGAAAAATGGGCTGCATGGTCGAATCGCCAGAAGAAGACCATTACTGCACAAATGCCACAAAGTATATTGCCTACAATAAGTAAAACAGCACAGAGACAAGCCACAAAACTTCTGGAACAAGGTAATTTGGATTGATGAGACCAAAATTTTACTTTTTGGCCACAACCATAAACATTACATTTGGAGGGAGGTCATCAAGGCCTATGATGAAAGGAACACCATTCCTACTGTAAAGAACAGAGGTGGATCACTGATGTTTTGGGGATGTGTCCTCTACAAAGGCACAGGAAACTTTGTCAAAGTTGAAGGAAAGATGAATGCAGCACGTTGTCAGCAAATACTGGAGGTAAATTTGCACTCATCAGACCGGAAGCTGCGCATGGAACATACTTGGACGTTCCAACATGACAACGATCCAAAACACAAGGCCAAATCGACCTGTCATTGGCTACAGCAGAAGAAAGTGAAGGTTCTGGAGTGGCCATCTAAGTCTCTTGACCTCAATATCATTGAGCCACTCTGGGGAGACCTCAAGCGCGCAGTTCATGTTAGACAGCCCAGGAATTTACTGGAACTGGAGGCTTTTTGCCAGGAAAAGTAGGCAGTTTTACCATCTGAGAAAATAAAGAACTTCATCCATAACTACCACAAAAGACTTCAAGCTGTCATTGGCGTTAGAGAGGTCAATACACGGTATTAAGAAATGGGGTATGTGAACTTTTCAGCAGGGTCATTTGGATGTTTTGTTTTTATCATTATGATTTAAAAAGAGAAACCACAGTAGTTTGACAATAAATGGCTTCACCCAGCCACTATCCATGAGTGGAGAAAAAGTTTTGGTGTTACAATTCATATTCTCTGAAAAAGTCTAAGAAAGCAAAAATTCTGCCGAGGTATGTAAACTTTTGAGCACAACTGTATGTCCATGACCAGTCAGTGGAGGAAGGACCAGTCCCTATTTGTAGACTTTCAGGGTAGAAGGGGTATTTAATATCCAAGGGTACCATTGCCAGATGGATCAGGGAGGCCATTAGTTGATCTTGAACTACGAGTGGTGCTCCGGTTCCTAAAGGCATCAAGGCTCACTCCACCAGAGCTGTGGCAACCTCCTGGGCAGAAAATGCAGAGGTAACAATTGATCAGATCTGTAAGGCTGCTACCTGGTCCCCACCATCTACTTTCTTTAAGCACTACAGACTGAATCTGTCCTCCTCTGCTGATTTGACATTTTTTAGAAGGGTGCTTCAAACAGTGCTCCCTCCCTAAAGTGTTTCAATTCTAAAAGATCTCTCAGGTGTTCCATTATGGTTGAAGGGAAACCTCCAAGGTTACTTGCCGGTAGCCAATTTTTCTGGAACCCATGACAGCACCCATATATTATTCCCCCCTACCCCCTTCTCACCTTATGGGTGTGCACTGTAGTTTGGCTGTTTTTATAATGTGGTATTGGTTATGTGTGTAAATTAACTGGAGGTCCTCTCATGCTTTGTAACCCAACTGAATCTGGGGGGAGAGGTTCCCCCTTTTTTATTTCATTAGGTTTCCTGTCCTGGCTGGGCGGATCCCTCTTTCAGGTGTGCTGTCATGGCTTCTGGAAAAAACGGCTACCGGTAAGTAACTTTGGTGTTTTGGGGGTCAGGTGAGTTCTTTTTAAATATTGTTTTCTGTCTATTTTTTATGCTGTTACTTTCATATATTTCTTTGCTTGTGGTGTGCTTGACTGTTTTTAAGATATGTCATAAATATTAGATCTCACTGGAAGGTGCAATCCTTTATTTTCTTTGTGAGAATTAGTTGTCCGGAGTGGCTGCCAATTGACGATAATTTTACCACCTGCTGCCTTTCGGAACACCGCAGCCAAATACACTATTTAATGTCTACTTCTAGGTATTGAAGATCATCACCTCATGATATAATCTGCTGTGTTAGCTGAGACCGTATTGTGTTGCCCTATACTTTTTCTTTTACTCCTAGTATGACAATAATATGTGTTGGTAATATCAATTTCACAGTCAACTAGCCCCTCACTTCCTATCCCTCAATGGTTTTCGTATCCCTATGGGGCTCAAGGAGGTCATCTTTGATGTCCTGTGTCCGGCAATTGGCACTGCAGACAATACCTTTTTCTCAGCTGTGTAGGTGTTGATCTGCTTTCCTCTTCTCATGGCTATTACTGTCTCCACAGGGACACACCATTTCTCCAATGATCTCTTGTAAAGGGAAAAGTTTGCAGGCTGGAAGTCTCTCTGGGCTCCCCAGCATCATCTCCTCCCCTTCCATATACCGAGCCTAACGTGTGCATGTACTAAAAGACATCAGACACGACCACCCTCCCATTTGTAGTCCTTTCCCGTTACGTTTGAGTGCAATCATGGCTGTTTTTCACTGTCACGTGGCAGAATATGCCAGGTACTCTTGGCAAGGTACACTAGGGGGTAGATGCTAGCAGATAACCTGCATAATTTTTGAGAGTTCGTGACCATGGATATATCCATAAGGCTTGGTAGGAACAAAACTTGTCATGTTTGGAGGAGACAGAATGCTGAGTTGCTTCCAAAGATCACCATACCTACTGTGAAGCATGGGGGTGGCAACATCATGATTTGGTGCTGTTTCTCTGCAAAGCGACCAGAACCACTAATCCGTGTGCATGAAATAATGAATGGGGCCATGTATCGTGAGATTTTGATTACAAATCTCCTTCCATCAGCAAGAGCATTTAAGGTGAAACGTGGATGGGCCTTTCAACATGATAATGATCCCAAGCACACTGCCAGGGCAACGAAGAAGTGGCTTCGTAAGACGCATATGAAGGTTCTGGAGTGGCTTAGCCAGTCTCCAGATATCAACCCCATAGAAAACCTTTGGAGGGAGTTGAAAGACCGTGTTGCCCAGTGACAGGCCCAAAATCTCACTGCTCTAGAGGATATCTGCATGGAGGAATGGGCCAACATACCACCAACAGTGTGTGCCAACCTTGTAAAGACTGACAAAAAACGTTTGACCTCTGTCATTGCCAACAAAGGATATATAACACAATATTGAGATGTACTTATTTTAATGACCAAATACTTATTTTCCACCATAATTTCAAAAATAAATCTTGCCAAATCAGACAAGGTGATTTTCTGGATTTGTTTTCTCATTTTGACTCTCATAGTTGTGGTCCACCTATGATGTCAATTACAGGCCTCTCTCATCTTTTTAAGTGGGAGAACTTGCACAATTGGTGGCTGACTAAATACTTTTTTTCCCCACTGCATATGGATTCCACAATACTGATAATAGAATGATTCTGGAAAGGAGAAATAGCTCCTCCCCTCCCTTCTGAACCCCAGTGTGCCGAAACCACATTTACCGTCCAACGTTTGGCATTTCTGTAGCGATGTGAAAACTCTTAATTTACGAGTGCGTGTCTCCAAAAGCATGAACTGGGCACCACAATGCACTGGTCACTACAATGTACTGGTGACTATAACGCCTCTTTGCAATTTTCACTCAGCAGCATCAACTCCTGCTTGTTTCTGGAAAACACTCGTGGAGTCAAAATCTTCACTACACCTGTAGATAAATTCCCAAAGGGGTATAATTTCCAAAATGAGGTCATTCCGCGCAGCCTCACTGACGTCAGCGTTAGTCAGTGAAGTTGTGCGGAGTCCCCTGGCTGACCTGAGGTGAACTGTTGAGCACGGGAAAAAGTTCAGAAACTTTCCCACGCTCATTAGTTCATCTCCGGTCAGCCGTGGAGGTTGTGCAGAGATGAACTAATTCATTCGGCAGTGGTTTAAGCGGGTCTGGTCGCATTAGCACCGGTGTAAACCAGTTAACACCTTCTGATGGATTGCAGCGGGGGACCTGACTGAACAGCCGAGATTTATGTATATTGTTGCTTTTTTTAATTTTTTAAATTTTTTTTTTACAGATGTTTGTTAGTTTTTTGTTTTTTTTTTTTGTTTTTTTTTGGAATAGATGAATAAATTTGGTCACAAACTTGTTTAATTAACATATAGTAACATAGTTTTGAAGGCTGAAGGAAGACCTTATGTCCATATAGTTCAGCCTATTTTTAGTGCAGCTGTTCTGCATTGTTGATCCTGGGGAAGGCAAAGAACCCACAGAGTAGAAGCCAATTTTCTCCATAGGGAAAAAATTCCTTCCCCTGAGCTGGGTCAACCATCTACCTATGATATTCTGTTATTCGTAACCTTCTATACTGTTACAAGAAAAGCATCCATTCCTTTCTTAAATTCATTCAGTGAGTTGGCCATCACCACTTCCTCAGGAAGAGAATTCCAGAGCCTCACTGCTCTTACCGTGAAGAACCCTCTTCTATGCTGGTGCAGAAATTGTCTTTCCTCCAAACGAAGAGAATGCCCCCTTGTTCTTGTCACAGTCCTTTGTACAAACAGTTCATTGGAGAGATCTCTGTATTGCCCTCTGATATACTTGTACATATATATTAAGTCTCCCCTAAGTCTTCTCTTTTCTAGAGTAAATAGACCTAATTTTGATAACCTTTCTGGGTATTGTAGTGAGCTAACTCCATTTATCATTTTAGTAGCCCGCCTTTGAACCCTTTCAATTCTTATAATGAAATAATGTCTGTTTTTTTAACCCTTTTCTATTGTAGGGTTAAAAATGGAAAGGTGTCTTATTGACATCTCTCCATTATTAACCCGGCTTAATGTCACCTTCCAATAGAAAGATGACATTAACCCATTAGCCACCGCTACATGACAATGGGAATAGAGAGGCTGAGTGTCAGAAAAGGTGCATCTTATACATGCGCCTTTTCTGGGGGTAGATTTTTGTAGCCGGGGGTGCCATAAAACAATGGTCCCTCTCAAGGCAATTAATATTTGCCCTCACTCACTGGCTTTCCCTCTCTGAGAATTTACTGCTGGAGCCCCCACATTTCTTTTTTTTCAACTAGTTAACCCCTTAATTTAACACCTAGATGTCCCAAATTTTACACACATACCCTAATCTAATTATTAGTCAAAGACATATAAAAAGCTAAATGAAATGGTTTAGTGCATTTAATCCATGTATCATTTCATGTCGGGTTTTGGAATGATTTTACAGCCGGTAATGGATTTAGCGGCTATTCTGCTTGGTAAAACTCCATGAAATATATATATTGTGTGTGTGTGTGTATGTATATGTATATGTGTGTGTATATATATATATATATATATATATATATATATATATATACACACACTCACTCACTCACTGGCCACTTTATTAGGTACACCTGTCCAACTGTGTGTTAAGACTTAATTTCTAATCAGCCAATCACATGGCGGCAACTCAGTGCATTTAGGCATGTAGACATGGTCAAGACAATCTCCTGCAGTTCAAACCGAGCATCAGTATGGGGAAGAAAGGTGATTTGAGTGCATTTGAACGTGGCATGATTGTTGGTGCCAGAAGGGCTGGTCTGAGTATTTCAGAAACTGCTGATCTACTGGGATTTTCACGCACAACCATCTCTAGGGTTTACAGAGAATGGTCCGAAAAAGAAAAAAAATCCAGTGAGCGGCAGTTCTGTGGCCGGAAATGCCTTGTTGATGCCAGAGGTCAGAGGAGAATGGGCATACTGGTTCGAGCTGATAGAAAGGCAACAGTGACTCAAATTGCCACCCGTTACAACCAAGGTAGGCAGAAGAGCATCTCTGAACGCACAGTGCGTCGAACTTTGAGGCAGATGGGCTACAGCAGCAGAAGACCACACTGGGTACCACTCCTCTCAGCTAAGAACAGGCATCTGATGGCTACTTTCAGCAGGATAATGCGCCATGTCATAAAGCTCGAATCATCTCAGATTGGTTTCTTGAACATGACAATGAGTTCACTGTACTCAAATGGCCTCCTCAGTCACCAGATCTCAATCCAATAGAGCATCTTTGGGATGTGGTGGAACGGGAGATTCGCATCAGGGATGTGCAGCCGACAAATCTGCGCCAACTGTGTGATGCCATCATGTCAATATGGTCCAAAATCTCTGAGGAATGCTTCCAGCACCTTGTTGAATCTCAGCCACGAAGAATTGAGGCAGTTCTGAAGGCAAAAGGGGGTCCAACCCGTTACTAGCATGGTGTACCTAATAAAGTGGCCAGTGAGTGTGTGTGTGTGTGTATATATATATATATATATATATTATAGTAAGGTCCATATATGTTTGGACAGAGACAACATTTTTCTAGACATTACCACAATGAATTTTAAACAAAACAATTCAGATGCAGTTGAAGTTCAGACTTTCAGCTTTCATTTGAGGGTATCCACATTAAAATTGGATGAAGGGTTTAGGAGTTTCAGCTCCTTAACTTGTGCCACCCTGTTTTTAAAGGGACCAAAAGTAATTGGACAGATTAAATAATTGTAAATAAAATGTTCATTTCTAGTACTTGGTTGAAAACTTTGTTGGCAATGACTGCCTGTAGTCTTGAACTCATGGATATCACCAGACACTGTGTTTCCTCCTTTTTGATGCTCTGCCAGGCCTTCACTGCGGTGGTTTTCAGTTGCTGTTTGTTTGTGGGCCTTTCTGTCTGAAGTTTAGTCTTTAACAAGTGAAATGCATGCTCAATTGGGTTGAGATCAGGTGACTGACTTGGCCATTCAAGAATATTCCACTTCTTTGCTTTAATAAACTCCTGGGTTGCTTTGGCTTTGTTTTGGGTCATTGTCCATCTGTAGTATGAAATGATGACCAATCAGTTTGGCTGGATCTGAGCACACAGTATGGCTCTGAATACCTCAGAATTCATTCGGCTGCTTCTGTCCTGTGTCACATCATCAATACACTAGTGACCCAGTGCCACTGGCAGCCATTCATGCCCAAGCCATCACACTTCCTCCGCTGTGTTTTACAGACGATGTGGTATGGTTTGGATTATGAGCTGTACCATGCCTTCGCCATACTTTTCTCTTTCCATCATTTTTGTTAGAGGTTGATCTTGGTTTCATCTGTCCAAAGAATGTTTTTCCAGAACTGTGCTGGCTTTTTTAGATATTTTTTTTTTAGCAAAGTCCAGTCTAGCCCTTATATTCTTGATGCTTATGAGTGGCTTGCACCGTGCAGTGATTACTTTCATGCAGTCTTCTCTTTATGGTAGATTTGGATATTGATACGCCTACCTCCTGGAGAGTGTTGTTCACTTGGGTGGCTGTTGTGAAGGCGTTTCTCTTCACCATGGAGACTATTCTGCGATCATCCACCACTGTTGTCTTCTGTGGGCGCCCAGGTCTTTTTGCATTGATGAATTCACCAGTGCTTTCTTTCTTTCTCAGGATGTACCAAACTGTAGATTTTGCCACTCCTAATGTTGTAGCAATTTCTCGGATGGGTTTTTCCTGTTTTGGCAGCTTAAGGATGGCTTGTTTCACCTGCATGGAGAGCTCCTTTGACTGCATGTTTCCTACAGAGCAAAACCTTCCAAATGCAAGCACCACACCTCAAATTAACTCTACGTCTTTTATCTGCTTAATTGAGAATGACATAACGAAGGGATTACCCACACCTGTCCATGAAATAGCCTAGGAGTCAATTGTCCAATTTCTTTCGGTCCCTTTAAAAACAGGGTGGCACATGTTAAACAGCTGAAACTCCTAGACCCTTAATCCAATTTTAATGTGGATACCCTCAAATGAAAGCTGAAAGTCTGAACTTCAACTGCATCTGAATTGTTTTGTTTAAAATTCATTGTAGAACCAAAATTCATTCTGGAACCAAAATTAGAAAAATGTCTCTGTCCAAATATATATGGACCTAACGATATGAGTTAAACTGCAGCATCACTCCAGTCTGCGTGAAATGGATAATGCACACTGAAGCGACGCTGCAGGTTTACTCATGTGTATTCACAAGGCCAGGTGTGATAAATAGTTTGGATACGAGGCCAGGGTATTGTAGATATGACGTGTATTTTCCCCATCATCTCCTTAGTTTATTAACCACACACTGAATAGAGGATGTGGTTAATTACAAGGTATATCTAGAATCCCCTGGCCTTGTGTCACAAATAGTTAAAAGATGATGGTAAAAACACACCATCTTCAATTAACTTTTTATGATACCTGGCAAGGTAACAATAGATATGCCTTGCACTCAACACCATCCTCTATTCCCCTGATGGCGAACCTATGACACGCGTCGCCATTTTCGCTGACACGCGGCCGCCATTTTCGCTGACACGCGGCCGCATACAGAGAAGTATGGGGCTGCAGTGTAGAATCTACACTGCAGCCCCATACTTCTCTGTATGCGGCCGCGTGTAGCAACTTTGTGCCGGAGGTCTGTAGGCCAAAAAAACAGAACACTAGAGAGCGCGTCTAGTTCTGCTACTTCCTGTTAGGCCGCTAGGAGCCCTCACTTCTGGCCGGTGGAGCACAGCAGGGAGAAGCGGATTGCCGCAGATCGCATCTCTGGGGGCCACTTGTGATTACCAGCAACTGCATAACGGTTATAACCAGCAACATCATCCAATCTACTGGGCCCTGGGGTGTCGTGGATTGTTAAATAAACAAGCATTACTGAGATAAGTGAGGGGGAGGCTGGGAGAGGGAGGGCCTGTGATATGGGTGCATATACATTTTTGTTATTTAAACTATCAATATCGCAAAATTATGGGGGTTTTTTCTCGAAGTGACACACCACCCAAGTTATGCTTTGTTTTTTGGAGAATTTTGACACCCCAAGCTCCAAAGGTTGCCCATCACTGCTCTATTCAGTCTATGCAATATTAGCAGACTGAAGAGACTGGTGGTGAAAATACAAGTCATATATTTGTGTTTTTGAGTACACATCTCCAGGACTGACACAAGAAATGTGTCAGTAATGGAGCTGTGTGGTGGCAAAAACGCAAAGTGTACGGCGCAGTGTGTATAGGCGGCGAAAGACACATTAATCAAACCGTATTAGGGGAAACCAGAATTTCACATTTATTTAAAACAAAATCAAATAATATCAAAACATTTTTCTTGGGGACGACGTTTGGGGGAAGATTGTGCTACTTTGGGGGTGTGGAGAGACTTGGAACGGCTGGAAGGCGGGGAAGGGGCGACGAAAGTAGTGGGGGAAGGGAGCTCAGGGATGGAACTGGAGGCAGGTTCAGACACAGTAGGAGGAAAGGGGGGAGGGGCAGACAAAGTTTTTGATTTTTTTTTTTTTTTTTTTTTTTTTTCTCTCCATTGTCCTGGAGTCTCCTGCCTGGACCTTTTTGCAGTGTGTGACCCTTTTGACCTTGTTGGCTGGCTGAAACGGGTTGAAGTTGGGTGACTTTGCACAAAGAGGGAATGGGGATCACCCCTCTGCTTATGATGCTCTGTGGTGGCGGGGGTGGTGCTCCTACCAGGAGGAGTGGTGGCGGTGCTCCAAGGAGGAGTATCGCTGGCGGTGCTCCTAGCAGGATCGTTGTCTGTGCTCCAAGCAGGTGGAGCAGTTGTGGTGCTGCTAGGAGGAGTGTTGGCGGTGCTCCTAGCAGGAGGATTGTCAGTGGTTCAAGCAGGTGGAGCGGTGGCAGTGGTCCAAGCAGGTTGTGTGGTGGCGGTGGTCCAAGCAGGTGGAGCTGTGGCGGTGCTACAAGCAGATTGAGCAGGTGGAGCGGTGGCGGCGGTGGTGCTCCATACAGGAGCAGCGCTTGCCATGGTGGTGACGGCGATGGAGTGTCCAGCAGCACTGCATTGGTGTGGTGTAGTGGTGTCCGGATTGGCTTGGAATGCAGGTGGCTGTGCAGTGGTATGCAGCAGAAGTCTGTAGTGTGGTGAGGCGAGTCGGTGGCACATTTGAAAAAGACACCACTGACTGCTGCCCATACTGATTCTGCTGCATAGCCTGCAAGTAAGCATTGTTGCAGGCCTGCATAACATGCAGCTGTTGATCAGGACTAAAGTGTTCCGCCATGGCCCGTTCAATTTTGTTGAAAAAATGGTGCGCTGGTCTGTTGAGAACTGCCTCCAGACGGTCAAGGCGAATGTCGACAGAGTGGAAGTGGTGCTCCATGTGGGTAAAACGTTCCATTGGGGAAAAACCGCTTTCCACTCTGTCTGACAGCACCTTGAGGCTCGTCTGAAAGACCGAGCCCAAGTGCATGAACTCGGGCATGACGTTCCTGTCCGAGGCCCTCTGCCGCTGGTGGGAAGTGCCCGCATAACCAGAGACCTGGGACAGGGGAACACCTGATTGACCAGCTTCCTGGTCACCAGATGTCTGTGTTGCTGACCTGCAAGATGCTTCCTGGCTGTCGGATGGCTGGGACGGGTCCGAGGTCGTCCGATGAAGGACCGCTCCAGGGACAGGTTGCAGGGTGCTGCGGAAAGAAAAGAAAAACATTATCATGCATTTACAAGAACCAACTGCTGTGGAATAGGAAAGCACAGATTAAAACAAAAATACTTATGCTCTGGTGGCAAGGACCAGTCTTAGGAATGCCAACTCCCGATGATACCGGTATTTTCCTCAGGTCCTTGCCGTTGAACCACTGCGAACCTGTCCCTCAGCACAAACATCACTGTTGAAGCTGTCCTTCATCGAGCGCCAACGTGTTTGGACTTTGTTCACTGTTGGGGAAAAAAAAAACGAAAAAAATTATACAATGCACTGATGGCAAAATCTGTGTTATCTCACACACGTGAGTGAACATGGCAAACAGTCAATGCGGCATCACAAAACAATTCAATGGACAATGCACTGGTTGTTGACTATGATAACACAATTGTGTTTCATGCTAGATATTTTCTAGCAGGAAACACAAGTGTCATCAGGGACAATAGTCAATGCGGCACAATGCAGCAATACAATACACAATGCAGACACTGTTGACAAGGATAACACTGTTGTGTTTCATGCTAGAATATATCTAGCAGGAAACACAGCAGTGTCATCAAGGACAATAGTGACTGCAGCACAATACAGCAATCCAATACACAATGCAGTCACTGTTGACCATGATAACACTGTTTCATGCTAGAATATATCTACCAGGAAACACAACAGTGTCATCAAGGACAATAGTCACTGCGGCATCACAGAGCACTGAAATACTTAAATGCCTTTTTGACAATTGGAGAGGCGCTGTCCCAGCCATCCATCATCTCTGCGACCACCTCATTCCAGAGCCTCCGGGTCACCACATTGTCCTTGTGCTGCTGGTCACGGTTATCCCACAACGGGACACGCTTCTGGACCAGGAGGATCAGGGCCTCGTCCAGATAGATGTCGTCTTCATCCCGTTGTGGAACTTAGAAAAAAAATACATTATAATCTTGGTAATATTTGTGAATGAAAAAGATAAAAAAAAGCTACAGAAAATAAGAAAGAATATGAAAAACAGGACAGAAAAAAAGGAAGAGAAAAAATACATTTTAAAAAAAAAAAAAAAGGGGGACATTCAAAGTCAGTCTATACTTACATTACGTCTCTGCGCCGCGACTTGGGTGCTCCCGCTGTTAGGCCTCTGACAGTGTCCGATGTCTGGAAAAGAACAAAAATTATTACACATTTGTAGATGCAGCAGCTATACTACTTACCCAAAGGCAGGAAGGTATTCCGATCAGAAGACATGCTGCAATTAAAAAAAAAAAATTGTACATAATACAAAGGACAGGACAGGCAGACATTAGATTTAAGAATATTCGCATTCTTGATGATGCAGCTCTGATCCAAATATGGCTCTTGTCTCTTGCAGGCTGTCTGTAGAGTAGTGGCCTGACAGTGCAGACACCTTTTATCTACACTCCTCCCAAATAATGTTTCTTGTGGGGTGGGGGGGGGTTAAACAAGTGTCTAGACATTGTTTACTCAAAAGCGCAGACGTGCAGAGCTTTTTTGACAAGGTTGGACGGAACAAAAAATGATGAACACGTGCAACGCTAGACCATGCACCCGCCAAGTTGAAGATAGGAGAGCATTGCGCATGCGCCCGATAGAGCACGATGCGCTGCGCGATTAAATGCTAATGTGAAACCAGCCTAAAATCTAACCTTGACGTCTGAGTCTTCACAGGTCTTCCTCCTCTAGTTATCCAAAATTCTAAAATAGCATGGTCGCTACCTCCTAGGGTCCCAGCCTTTTTTACTTCCTCAACCTTTTCCTCCCTGTTTATAAGGATTAGATCCATGGTAGCAGTTCCCCTTGTTTTATCACTTACCTTTTGGAAGATAAAGTTGTCAGCAAGAGAGGATAAGAATTTCCTTCACCTGTTAGTTTTGCATGAGAGAGATTCCCAACAAATGTGAGTATAGTTGAAATCTCCCATAACAACTGTCATATTTTTTGGAGAACTTGGCCATTTGATGCATAAAGAGTTCATCCATATCTTCAGCTTGCACAGACTGCTAGGCATTGAAGCTATGGACTGGCCAGCCCGTTCCCCAAATCTGAATCCGACTGGGCACATCTGGGACATCATGTCTCGCTCCATCTATGAACGTCACATTGCACCACAGACTGTCCAGGAGTTGGCGGATGCTTTAGTCATGGTCTGGGAGAAGATCCCTTAGGAGACCATCCGCCGCCTCATCAGGAGCATGCCCAGGTGTTGTACAGTAGGGAGGTCATACTGGCACGTGGAGGCCACACACAATACTGAGCATCTTTTTCCCTTCCCCATGACAGCACCGCAGACATGAGATGGTATCCGCCCCCAGGAATCAGGAAACCTGTAGCAGAGACATAAGAAGGGGGCGGCACCTTTCTTCCTCAGTTTGGTTTCCTGTTTCCGGCAGGCGGATGCCTGGGGCAGAGTCCGTATCTCTGGAGGGATCCCCCTCTGATGTCGTCCGGTCAGGAGGCCGAGGTCCGCGGGGAGACGATGGCAGCGAGGCGCGGTGGCGTGCGCCTGTCAGCCCAGCTCGGTGGGCGCTGTGAGCGGTGTCCTCCTCGTGAGACTCCCCGGCGGCCGCTCCAGTGGGAGGCTGGGCCGGGGGAGGCGTGGCCACCACGACGCTGGCGCAGACTGAGTGGCGACGGCTTCCGGGGTCGCACCGGAAGTGACGTCACACGCCAGCGGAGCGGTTTACTGGGCACTTCCGGGCGGGAGCGGTCCCAGAAGTGCGCACCGCTCCTCCATAAAAAGGGAGGCAAGGCAGGTGCCACTGGTCCCTGAGAGGCTGCACGCAGGCTCCGGAGCAGATGCACAGATGGATCCTGAAGGCGAGATGCGCACACAAGAGGAAGAGCCACCGGCTACCGGGGTACCCAGAGGGCCGGCCGAGTGCCTATGTAAGGCAGCACAATATATTAACAACTGCCCTATGTATGTCTTCTGAAGGGAAAGGCCACATCAAAGCAAAAGAACAAGGAATGTGCACTATGCAAAAAGGCCCTAGCTAAATCTTATGAGAAGCGACTTTGTCGCTCGTGCATTAAAAAAACAGTGGCCAAAGAGTCACCATCCCTGCTGCACAGTATTAAAACTATGATCCGGGATCAAGTAAAGTCGACGGTAAAAGATGAATTAAAGGAGCAGACTACACTTGGCTCCGATATAACTCCTGCTTCACCCCCGCCCCCACCTCCTCCTCCCTCCCACAGAAATAACTACTGACAGAGTCTGAGGAAGAACAAGGGGAGATAGGGCCCTCGGACTCAGACCTGGACTCCTCGGACGAGGAAAAGGGTCGTCCATATTTCCTATCTGAGGACATTGGGAAATAACTAAAGCTTGTAAGGTCCACAATGGGGCTTGAAACACCAAAAGAGCCAAAGTCAATTCAAGATGCTATGTTTAGCAATCTTGAGGGGAAAAAACGTAGGGTTTTTCCCTTCCATGATAACCTGTTAAATTTGATCAAGAGGGAATGGAAGAAACCCAACAAAAAAATGTCCATACCGCAGACGCTCTAACGTAAATACCCGTTTTATGAGGAGTTATGCGATAAATGGGGAAAAAGATCCCAGACTAGATGACGCCATTGCTAGTACATCCAGGGGAATAACATTGCCATTTGAGGACATGAGCGCCTTTAAAAGATCCCCTTGACAAGAGACGCTTTTCTAAAATCTGTTTGGGAAGCATCGGCTTGGTCATTCAAGCCGGGGGTGGCCGCCACTTGTACAGCGCGTGCTATGGTCAAGTGGTTAGACGAATTAAGTGACCAAATTAAGAATAAATGCCCAAGGGAGACACTGCTGGAGGCAATACCTTCCCTACAGAAGGCAGCGGGATTCCTGGCTGACACCGCAGTAGATTCCGTCCGAGGTGCCGCCCATGCATGCGCCCTTTCAAATTCAGGCCGCAGAGCACTTTGGTTAAAAAACTGGTCGGCAGACTTCCAGTCAAAGGTTAAACTCTGCGCCGTCCCGTGTGAGGGTCAATAACTGGGAAAGCATTGGACGAAATTTTAGAAAAAGCGTCAGATAAGAAAAAACTGCTTCCACCCCCCCTTCCATAGGCGTCGGTGGGCTGAAGCTCGCTCGTCCTTTCGTGGAGCAGGGAACAGAGGGAGCCGAGGGCGGCCAGACGATAGAACCACGCAGGGCAGACCCTGGAGGGGAAAAGAGAAAGGATTCCTCTTTAGTAAAACCACCCCGAGACCCGATACTAAGCAATGACGCCAGGGCGGTTGGGGGAAGACTTCGGTTCTTTGTCCATCAATGGGTAGCATTGCCCGCCTCAAAGTGGGTAACCGACCTGTTAGCCGAGGGCCTATGACTAAGTTTTCTAAGCCTTCCACCTCAAAGAGTAAAAGTCACCCGGGTAGCCAAAAAGAATCAGGCCACGGTAGAAAAGGAGATTCAGCTCCTCTTGCAAAAGGAGATACTAATAAAAGTACCATGGCATCAAGTAGGGAAAGTGTTTTACAGCACTCTGTTCCTCACGCCAAAACCAGACGGGTCACTAAGAACAATATTCAATCTCAAAACCCTGAACCAATACATCAGAACAGAGAAATTCAAAATGGAGACCTTGGGGTCAGCAGTGAAGCTACTCGACCCGGGTTGCTACATGGCAGTAATAGATCTTACTGACTCCTATTACCATGTCCCAATATGGGGGGAACATCAACAATATCTTAAGATTGGTAGTAGAGATTGCTCAAGTCCTCACTCATCTACAGTACCAGTGCCTACCCTTCGGGGTATCAGTGGCCCCTCGTATATTTACAAAAATCATCGGGTAAATAGCGTCTTTTATAAGAAGGGAAAATATCCTGTTGATACCCTATCTAGACGATTTCCTTGTCATAGCAAACGACAAGCAAAATTGCGAAAATGCAGTTACAAAGGTCCTGGAAACATTAACCAGGTTAGGCTGGATGATCAATCTAAAAAAAATCCAAATTAACTCCAGTGCAGTCACAAGAATTCCTTGGAATTCAATTGGACTCATTAAAACAGCAGTGCATTCTTCCAGAAAGGAAAGTTGGGGCTATCCAGCAAAAAATACAACGGATACAATCCGGTTGAGCCATATCAGTAAGAGAGGCAATGTCGCTCCTGGGCACGTTAACAGCAACAATCCCAGTGGTCCGGTGGGCACAAGCCCATACGAGAGCACTACAGTGGCAGATCCTATCCGAGCAGGAGAAGGGTCCCTCCAATTTAAATCGGGAGATCATTCTCTCACCTCAAGTGCAGGAGTCATTAAAATGGTGGCTGAGCACCGAAAACTTAAACAGATCAGTGCCCTGGACTACTCAAAACTACGGACGCAAGTCCGAGTGGTTGGGGGGCACACATAGAGAAACGAACCCTACAGGGCCAGTGGGAACTCGGAATGAGGGATGCATCCTCAAATCTAAAAGAACTGGCGGCTGTGAGGCGTGCCCTTCCCCTAGTAAAGCGAGAAGTGCAAGGGAGACATGTCACCATATTATCCGACAACAACAAGGTCATAGCATACATAAACACAAGGGGGTACAAGGTCAGCAACCCTTATGGCAGAGGCCAGGGAATTATTCGCATGGGCGGAAAACAATCTTCTGTCCTTATCGGGTACACATTTAAAGGGGACAGACAATTATCTGGCTGATTATTTAAGCCGTCATGTACTACACCAGGGAGAATGGTCCCTAAGTCAAAAAATATTTGGAGAAATCTGCGCTGCCTGGGGCACACCAGAAGTAGACCTGTTTGCTACCAGGGAAAATCGAAAAGTGGACAGGTTCTACTCCCTAAATCCAAGAGAGCAACCTGAGGGGGTGGATTCACTACTACACCGGTGATAATTTCGTCTGGCCTATGCGTTGCCTCCCGTTTCCATTGATTCCAGTAGTCTTGAAAAAGATCCGACAGGACAAAGCTCGAATAATCCTGGTTGCGCCCTTCTGGCCAAAAAGGGCATGGTTCACATGGCTCAGATGCATGTCTATCTCGGACCTATGGATCCTCCCAGATACCCCGAATCTGCTATACCAGGGCCCAGTAGAACACCCCAGGGTTCACAGGCTGCATCTCACTGCGTGGAACTTGAGAGGGGACTCCTTCTAGAAAAAGGGTTCTCAGTCCCGTTAGTAACCACCCTGCTCGCTAGCAGAAAGGAGGTAACTTCACGTAAATACCAAAAAATTTGGGAAAAATTCTTGCAGCTCACGGGCCGACAATGGACTGGGACAGCCCAGAAAATACCAATAAAAGATCCTAGAGTTCCTCCAGAAAGGACTGGAAAAAGGACTGTCCATAAGCCCCCTAAAAGTGCAGGTATTGGCCCTGGGTGCGTTGTTTGATCAAAAACTGGCTGATCACCCATGGATCTATAGATTCATTCGGGCCTCCTTTACATCCAGGCCCACAAAATTAACATCTAAAGTAGCTCCCTGGGATCTAAATTTAGTATTAAGGGCACTGACAATGTCTCCATTTGAGCCTATTGCTTCCATCTCAATAAAGGCGCTAACGCTAAAAACAGTACTCCTGGTGGCCCTAACCTCAGCTCGTCGTGTCTGCGAGCTGCAGGCAATATCTGTAAATCCACCATATACCACCTTTTTGGATGATAGTGATCATAAAAACTGATCCGGCCTTCCTACCGAAGGTAAATTCCAAATTCCACAGGGAGCAGGAGATAATTTTGCCCTCGTTTTGTCCAAATCCCAGGGAGAGAAAACCTTCCATTGCCTAGATGTCAGATGTTGCCTGCTTCAATATATAGAAGCCTCAAAATCATGGCGACAGTCCTTTCAGGGGACAAACGGGGGTAAGAAAGCTTCAAAATCAACAATTGCACGATGGCTACGTATGGGTATTGCACTGGCATATTCTTCTTTAGATCAGACTCCCCCACTGGGTGTAACAGCTCACTCTACGAGAGCCATAGCCACGTCCTGGGCTGAAAGGGCAAATGCTTCGGTTGAGCAGATCTGTAAAGCAGCAGTATGGTCCTCACCATCCACTTTCTTCCGACACTATAGACTAGACCTAGGGCCCTCAAATCTGGCCTTTGGGAGAAAAGTGTTGTCTGCTGTTGTCCCACCCTAGGAGTCTATACTATCTTTACTCTCATGTCTGCGGTGCTGTCATGGGGAAGGGAAAAAATGATAATTACTTAACGGTAATTTGATTTTTCAGAGCCATGACAGCACCGCATTGTTCCCGCCCTACCTTGGTGATGGTTGTGTGGTGCACCAGAAAATTTGTATCTGGATATGTAAATCTATGTGAAAAAATATATAAAAAAAATAAAGGAAAAATAAGGTGAATATTAGTGACACTGTTATATAACATGTATGTAAACTAATAAGGCGGTTACCTTTGCATACTCTGAAACAAACTGAGGAAGAGAGGTGCCGCCCCCTTCTTATGTCTCTGCTACAGGTTTCCTGGGGGCGGATACCATCTCTCATGCCTGCGGTGCTGTCATGGCTCTGGAAAATCAAATTACCGGTAAGTAATTATCATTTTTCCTTGTCATGAAGCATTTCCACTGAAGTTGGATCAGCCTGTAATTTGATTTTCCACTTTGATTTTGCGTATCATTCCAAATCCAGTCCTCCATGGGATATTCTTTTTGATTTACATTGATAATTGTTTTATTGTTCTGAACACATTCCACTATGCAATTAATAAAAATTTGCAACTGGAATATTTCATTCAGAGATATCTAGGATGTGGTATTTGTGTTCCCTTTTTATTTTTTTGAGCAGTGTACATGTATATCAAAGAATGTTCAAAGTAGGCCTCTAAAAATTAAGGTGGGCATCATAAACACCCTTAAAAAAATTCATAGAAAAGGTAGCATGATTTCTCTGTTTATATGGTGGTGGTGGTGGAGGAGGAGGACGACACAAAAAAACAAAGTCCTAAAGCTTATACCCATGATTAGATGGGAAGGGTACATGAGAAAAGACCAGAAACAATAAAAACCCTACTGGATTTGACATTGTTCCGCTGCTGTCATCTAGTGATGTAAAGTAGTCTGGCCCAATCCAACCCTTGTTCATTTTGATAAATCAGCTTGTCAGTATTTTCAGTTGCCAGGCACATGGGCCTCCACACTATAGAGAGACCATTTATGCCATTTGTTCAGCTTGGATACCCAATATTTGTAATGCACAGATGAATCATGGAGGACGCTGGTACGGTCAGCAAGGTACTCCAAGGCACTCCTTCAGTGTCTTCCAAAACTTTCTCCTCATTTTCAGTCTACCCCGTGCTGGGAGGATCTGAGAAAACTGGCCCAAACTTTTGAGTGTTCCCCTGCCTTTGTTTCATCTGATGTGTGTCTCACTAATCTCCACTCCTTGGTTGTCCAAGGAATTGTGACCTCTGCCACTAGCATTGTCAGGTGGTAATTTTTTAAATAATTCTTCAACTAGGGTCTTCTTTTACTACAACATTTTATTAGACCTTTCCGCCACAAGCAAGAGAGATGGAAAGTTCTCCTTGTAGCGTTGGTCTAGAAGGGTGACCAGACAGTAATTGTTGGCCAAAGTGCGTTCAAAGCAAGGGTCACGTAAATAGCATCGGACCATAAACTCAGCCATGTGATCCAGACTGCCAACAGCCTAGACTTTCCTGTCTCCACCAAGAGGGCGACTGTCCAAGTTGTTATCCTCCTTGTCTTCAGGCGATCTACACAGAACAGACTGGATTAAGATGTTGTTGATATTACAATCTGTAGCAGAGGCAACCAGCTCCTGTTCCTCCTCCTCCTCCTCATCACCCAGTCCACGTTGAGAAGATGAGATGGGACTTGGCTATAAAGGGCATCCCCTGTATAAGTTTTTGCTCCATCTCATCTTGCTCCAC
The DNA here is from genome assembly GCF_039654945.1 of Dendrobates tinctorius. Taxonomy (NCBI): domain Eukaryota; kingdom Metazoa; phylum Chordata; class Amphibia; order Anura; family Dendrobatidae; genus Dendrobates; species Dendrobates tinctorius. The sequence goes on along the minus strand of NW_027361713.1, from coordinate 18,276,510 downwards.
CTGCAAAGCCTCTTTAATTTTGAGCAGCGGACATATCAATAGACAGAAGCAGGATGGTGACTCTTATTATGGCGTCATCGCCGCTCACCATATCGGTCGAATCCTTAAAGATTTGTCTGACATCTGTGCCCACTGAACAGCTCTTATGTGCGGAGTCTGACCGGAATACCGAAGGGCATTATGTAGCTAGTATTGAACTACTGCCCTCTGCTGCTCACAAAGCCTTGCTAACTTATGTAATGTTGAGTTCCATCTCATGGTGACATCGCATACCAGATGGTAGTTGCAAATGTCACTGGAGCGCAGCCAGGGTGGCGGTAGCTGTAGCGGACATGCGGAAATGGACACATGCGTAATACTTTCACAAGTAGTTCAGACACACCTGGGTAGGTTTTGAGAAAACACTGAACCACTAGGTTGAGCACATGGGCCAGGCATGGCACGTGTGTGAGGTTGCAAAGCCTCAGAGCTGTTACCAGGTTACGGCCATTGTAACACATGACCATGCTTGGTTGTATATTCAGGGGCGAGAGCCACGAATCAGTGTGGTTTGTTAGACCTTTTCAACAACTCCTTGGCGGTTTGTGGTTAGTCACCTAAGTAGATTAGCTTCGGCAGAGCTTGCTGGCGCTTGGCCGATGCAGTGCTGCCGTTCTTCCAGCGTGCGACTGATGTTGACGTTTCTGAGATGGAGGGTGATTAAGAGGAGGTGCATGATCTGCTGTGGAAGATAGGGGCAAACCTGATAGAATCAGGGCCAGCAATCCTCGGTATCGGTAGCACGTGTTCCATCCCAGGATCCGACTGGATCCCGGCTTCCAAAATGTGTACCCAGTGTGCCATCAGGGAAATGTAGCCTTCCTGGCCACAATAACTTGTCCAGTTGTCCGTGTTTAAGTGGACCTTCCCACTAACAGCTTTGTTCAGAGCATGACTGATGTTATGGAACACGTGCTTGTATAAGGCGAGGACGGCATACCAGGATAAATAGTGGCAGCTGGGTACCAAAGGACGCCGCTGCCATAAAAATGTGGAAAGCGTCCATTTCCACAAACCTAAATGGAAACTTTTCCAGGGCAAGCAGTCTAGAAATGTGGCTATTTAGTATTGTGACCTGTGGGTGGATGGCTGCGTATTTGCGATTGCGTTCCCTACAACTGGGGTAGGTACAACTGAACGCTGCTATGGTACGTGGTTGCAAGTATGCAATGCCCTTTGTAGGGTGGGAGTCATCTTCGTCTACATCATGAACAGAGAATTGGTGTGCACACAGAATATGGGAAGAGGCAGTATTATCACCCACAGATTGTGTTTCTGGACCCTGGTATTCTGCCCAAGTAGTCGGGTGCTATGCTTGCATATGCCTGAGCATACTGATGGTGGTCAGACTGGTAGTTGTGCTGTCCCTGTTGATGCTGGCATAGCAGGTGTTGCAAATGAACTGTTTTGAGTTAACTGCACTGTCTATAAAAAAAAGTACCAGACTCGGGAACACCTAACCTTTGGCTTGGCAACTTCAACAGTGTTTGTGCTCTGAGAAACATTAGTCCGCCTTGTGTCTCTGGCCATCTCACTGACCCTTCCTGCCTGTTATGGTGCTGCAGACACTTCCCCCTGGGTGCTGCTGTCCTTGCTCTGCACATCACCTTCCCTGGTTGGATCAGTGACTTCATCGTCCACCACCTCGTCTTCCACTTCCTCACCCTTGTCCTCCTCATGACTTGCTGACGTAACAACACCACTTGTTGGCAATTGTGTCTCATCATCCACTACTTACGACAGTAATTGCATTTTCCCACCATTGCCGCCTTGTAAGTGTCGGTTCTCAATTATTTGGTTGTCGCCACATGCTATCTCCTTATTTCCCTCTTGAAACGAAGGAGGAGAGGCTAAAATCTATAAATAGAAATGTGACCAGCTCTTCGGAGTCTCCAAGTGTGTGATCACTTGCCTTCAGGTACTCTGCACTGTGGGAGGAAAGAGGATTAGGGTGAGTATTATGTGGTTCGGAAGCACGGGCCATGTGGTAGACAGGGTGGTGCTGGCAAAGTGACTGGAAGCATTATTTGCTATCCATCCAACAACCTTTTCACACTGGTATGGTTTCAAGAGTGGTTTTCCATACCCCCCCTTCAAAGTGGGCCAGTAAGCTAGATCAACATGATGTACAGTGCCTTGCGAAAGTATTATTCGTCCCCTTTACTTTCAGTGCAGCAAACTCACTCCAGAAGTTCATTGTGGATCTCTGAATGATCCAATGTTGTCCTAAATGACTAATGATGATAAATATAATCCACCTGTGTCTAATCAAGTCTCCATATAAATGCACCAGCTCTGTGATAGTCTCAGGGTTCTGTTTGATGCACAGAGAGCATCATGAAGACCAATGAACACAACAGGCAGGTCCTTGATATTGTGGTGGAGAATTTTAAAATCTGATTTGGATACAAAATTATTTCCAATACTTTAAACATCCCAAGGAGCAGTGTGCAAGCGATTTATTGAAATGGAAGGAGTATCATACCACTGCAAATCTACCAAGACCCAGCCGTCCCTCTAAACTTTCATCTCAAACCAGGAGAAGACTGATCAGAGATGCAGCCAAGAGGCCCATGATCACTCTGGATGAACTGCAGAGATCTACAGCTAAGGTGGGACAGTCTGCCCATATTACAACAATCAGTCGTACACTGCACATATCTGGCCTTTATGGAAGAGTGGCAAGAAGAAAGCCGTTTCTCAAAGATATCCATAAAAAGTGTTGTTTAAAGTTTGCATCAAGCCACCTGGGAGAGGTACCAAACATGTGGAAGAAGGTGCTCTGGTCAGATGAAACCAAAATTTAACTTTTTGGCAACAATGCCAAACAATGTTTGGCATACAGGCAACACAGCTCATCACCCTGAACACACCATCCCCCCTGTCAAACATGGTGGTGGCAGCATCATGGTTTGGGCCTGTTTTTCTTCAGAAGGGACAGGAAAGATGGTTAAAATTGATGGGAAGATGGATGGAGCCAAATACAGGACCATTCTTGAAGAAAACCTGTTGGAGTCTGCAACAGACCTGACACTGGGATGGAGATTTGTCTTCCAACAAGGCAATGATCCCAAATATAAAGCAAAATCTACAATGGAATGGTTCACAAACGTATTCAGGTGTTAGAATGGCCAAGTCAAAGTCCAGACCTGAATCCAATCGAGAATCTATGGAAAGAGCAGAAAACTGCTGTTCACAAACGATCTCCATCAAACCTCACTGAGCTCGAGCTGTTTGCCAAGGAAGAATGGGCAAGAATTTCAGTCTCTCGATGTACAAAACTGATAGACATAACCCAAGCGACTTGCAGCTGTAATCGCAGCAAAAGGTGGTGCAACAAAGTATTGAGTTAAAGGGGCCGAATAATATTGCACGCCCCACTTTTCAGTTTTTGAATTTCTACAAAAATTTAAAATAACCAATAAATTTCGTTCAACTTCACAATTGTGTTCCACTTGTTGATTCTTCATCAAAAATTTAACATATGGTATCCTTATATTTGAAGCATGATATGTGGGAAAAGGTTGAAAGTTCCAGGGGGCCGAATACTTACGCAAGGCACTGTATGTGTGTGTTGTGTGCCAGCAGCAGGCACAGAATCGCCTTACCCACGGCCTCAGCCTCTGCACTCAACATCAGCATCACATCCTCCCCATCCCTTACGACGTACCGTGTGCATTTTAAATTGCATATGTTTCCCTGTTGAGAAAACATTGCAGTGTTACATTTGCAGGAAAATTGGCCCAGCTCAAATGGACTTCTTAGACTGCAGTATCAATATAGCGATGCTACTTCGTACCAAACTATTTATTTTGTTTTGAGGCATAACTGGAGCACAGTAAATGCTATATAAAATTTTTGCTGCTGAAAAGAAATAGCAGTATTAGAGTTGCAGGATATTTTTGCACGCCTCAGATGATTTGGTTACACTGCAGGAGCAATATAGCAATGATATTGAGATCCAGCTAAGTCTGACTATGCCTTTGACACCCAAAAGTCGCAGTAAAAATGGTGAATAATATTTCCCTGCTCAGAACAATTTGCAGGATTAAGAGCAAAAAGAATATTATCCCTCAGAAGGGGTTTTGGTATCATTTGCAGGCTGCAGCATAAAGGATGTACAATTCACCCTTTCCTGTCCTACTTTATCCCTTTAGCACAATGTCTCCCCAAGTGCTGCTAACGGCAGTATTACTATTGATTAGCATTAGCACTAAGAAGGACTGTCGTTGTACTTAACTGAAATATAAATGTGTTTGAATTCCTGGCTTGTTCACAGCTACAGTTCTGTCCCTCTCTCATCAGCACCTCTCCCTACTCTGCCTGTGTACGGGATACAGTAAGCATGGCATCATACAGCCAGCCAATCACAGTAATGCCATAACCAAGATGACTATGGCATTACAGTGACTGGCAGGCAATCTCCACATGTTTATTGGTTGTCTAACAAGCACCAAAGATGCGAGGAACGAGCTCCCACTCGAACATGAAAAAAATACTTGCTGAGTAATGAGCATCCCGATCACACTGAAGCTCGAGCGAGTAATGCGTAGTCATGAGCATGCTCGCTCATCACAAGTTTTGTCCTTTGGTCCCTCTGTGGCCTAGGATCTCCCTTTGTTTTTGGATACCCATTTCCCTGGCTTTTTTTTTCTTTTGTTTTTTTTTTTTTTTCCTCATGTTTTTTTATGTTTAATTAAATTTTATTTACTTTTTTTGCTTTAATCTTTGTCTAGTAACATACTTATTTTTATGTTTTTTTTTGTTCATGTGTACATAGCATAATCCTGCTGACAGATTTCCTTAAACTCTTGGGACCCTGTGCAGCAGCACAAGTTTAACCAACAGCATGTCTACCCCTGAACCTTATGACAGGTTCCCTTTAAAGCATACGTGAGGAACTATACAAATTCTGGCCATTATTTAACTTATACGTGAGGAACTATACAAATTCTGGCCATTATTTAACTTACACCTAGTTTTTGTCACTAGTTTTCCCCTCAGCTGACTCTGTATATAATTTTTAGATGTCTGAGCTAGTGCGTGGAGACTAACCGCTATAAATGACTTCTCAGAGACTTGTGGGATTCCTGCTCTGCTGTATACAGTAGAAATTTGCCATCTCCTTCCTTGCTCACCTGGCATTATAGTGTTTTTTACTTTGAGTCATTTGGACTAGCCTATCTTCAAAATGAATGATTTGTTCAGGAGACCAGGTGGGGCTAGACATAAGTGTGTGTGTGTTCGCTATCTCACGGTACTTGTACTATTGATTTATGCAGTTTGTTGAAGAGAAAGTGACAATTTGAAATCCCCTTGCATAAGTTTTTAAAAAGCGATGATTTTACATTAGACAGTTGCGTGTTTCTAGATCACTTAGTTTACTTCTCCTTTATTCTTTTCGTGCCTGCTCTTCGTGTACATGTAAGCTCCACAGAATCTGTTAATGTTTTGTTTGTTTCTAGGAATCTACAAGCAGCCATTGGAGCATATTACGATTTTGAGAGCCCGAATGTAAACATCCCTTGCATGTCATTTGTAGAAGATGTAACTATTGGAGAAGGAGAATCTGTACCACCTGATACACATTTTACAAAAACTTGGCGAGTGCAGAACACAGGTAATAGAATTTTCCACGTTTGCTGTGTTTTATAGGAAATCTATCGCCTACTTGTTACTTTGAAAGTATCATTCAGTAGTAACAGGCATACTCATTTCGGTGGCTAGGATATGCTAAATTTCGGCTAAATCTACTCTAATTAGTTTAATGAAGTCCCATTACCTTCTGATTGATAGCTTTCCTATGCAGAGAAATAGGCAGAAATCTGTCAGTAAGTAGAGTGAGAGAAGTAAGGAGCTTACAGCCCAAGATTATGCCGTATCTGCAGGATTAAGTCTTTGTATTACACTACAACTAATTATATGTGTGTTTAATAGAAATACAACATATTGCTAAAATATTCATACTTGTGTCTTAACATTGCATTTGTCTATTTCATTTTTAGAAACAGAATTATTGTTAATGGATTCGTAGCATACCTGATGTAAATGAAAACTGAGACAATGATTTATTGGTCGGTCTAGCTCAATTCCCATTGTGTCTGTTTTTAGAGCAGAAGAAAACGTGTATCAGAACTTTCTTGCCTTTTAAAAACTGACACAAAACTAAAGCAGTCATAGATCCTATCAGTCGAGTCCCTCCACTTCAGTGTAAATCAGTTATGCAGTGTATAATTTTTTACATTAATCCCTTTCTGACATCAGACGTACTATCCCATCCATGGGACCCGGGCCCCTATGCCCATGGACGGGATAGTACGTCTAGTGTGATCAGCGGCGCCCACGTGGTGAGCGCCGCTAATCGCGGCCGGGTGTCAGCTGATTAGAACAGCAGACACCCGGCACAATGTGTCAGGGGCGGTCACGGACCGCCCCCGACACGTTAAGCCCTTGCACACCGCGATCAAACATGATCGCGGTGTACCGGGGGTTAAAGGGAAGCATCGGCAGGGAGGGGGCTCCCTCCGTGCTTCCCTGAGCCCCCCACGGCAGCGCAATGTGCAGCGCTGCTGCGGGGGGCTCCTTCCCTGCAGGCCCCCGAATCCAAGATGGCGACGGGGCCTGCAGGGAGCTGACTTCCTCAGTGCCTGCAAAGCGCAGGCATGAGGAAGTCTGCAGCAGTGCCTGTGACAGATCGCTGATCTGTCACCGTGATCAGTCATGTGACAGATTAGCGATCTGTCACAGGACAGTGATCTCCCACCTGGGACTATGTAATAAAGAAAAAAAAAAAAAAAAAGTGTTAAAATAATTTTAAAAAAATCGCCAAATAAATTAGGAAAAAAAAAAAAAAATCCCCCCAATAAATCCATTTTTTGGAAATAAAAAAAAATAAAAGTACACATTAGGTATCGCCGCGTCCGTAACGACCTGCCCTATAAAACTGTCCCATTAGTTAACCCCTTTAGCGAACCCCTTAAAAAATAAAAAACGATGCAAAAAATAATTTATCATACCGCCAAACAAAAAGTGCAATAACACGTGATCAAAAAGACGCATATAAATATCCATGGTACCGCTGAAAACGTCCTCTTGTCCCGCAAAAAACGAGCTGCCATACAGCATCATCAGTGAAAAAATAAAGTTATAGCTCGCAGAATAAAGCGATGCAAAAATAATTATTTTTTATATAAAAGTTTTCATTGCATAAAGCCGACAAAACATAAAAAAAGACCTAAATGAGGTATCGCTGTAACCGTACTGACCTGAAGAATAAAACCGCTTTATCAATTTTACCGCACGCGGAATGGTGTTAACGCACCCCCCAAAAGAAATTCATGATACGCTGGTTTTTGTTCATTCTGCGTCCCAAAAATCGGAATAAAAAAGCGATCAAAAAATGTCACGTGCCCGAAAATGGTACCAATAAAAATGTCAACTCGTCCCGCAAAAAATAAGACCTCACATGACTCGGTGGGTCAAAATACGGAAAAATTATAGCTCTCAATATGTGGTGATGCAAAAACTATTTTTACAATAAAAAGAGTCTTTTAGCGTATGACAGCTGCCAAATATAAAAACCGCCATAAATAGTAAATCAAACCCCCCCGTTATCACCCCCTTAGTTAGGGAAAAATAATAAAATTAAAAGAAAATGTATTTATTTCCATTTTCCCGTTAGGGTTAGGGCTAGGGTTAGGGCTGAGATTAGGGTTAAGGGTGTGTTGGGGTTAGGGTTGGAGTTAGAATTGGGGGTTTCCACTGTTTGGGCACATAAGGTGCTCTCCAAATGCAACATGGCGTCTGATCTCAATTCCAGCCAATTCTGAGTTGAAAAAGTCAAATGGTGCTCCTTCCCTTCCAAGCTCTGCCATGCGCCCAAACAGTGTTTTACCCCCACATGTAGGGTATCAGCCTACTCAGGACAAATTGCAAAACAACTTTTGGGGTTCAATTTCTCCTGTTTCCCTTGGGAAAATAAAAAAAATTGGGAACTAATTGATCATGTTTGTGGAAAAAATGCAATTTTTTTATTTTCATGCCCGGACATTATAAACTTCTGTGAAGCCCTTGGGGGTTCAAAGTACTCACCACACATCTAGATAAGTTCCGTGGGGCGTCTAGTGTCCAAAATGGGGTCATTTGTGGGGAGTTTCAATAGTTTAGGTACATCAGGGGCTCTCCAAACGCACATGACACCCGCAGACCAATCCATCAAAGTCTGCGTTCCAAAACGTCACTACATCCCTTCCAAGCCCCGACATGTGCCCATACAGTAGTTTTCTCCCACATATGGGGTATCGGCGTACTCAGGACAAATTGGACAACATCTTTTGGGGTCCAATTTCTCCTGGTACCCTTGGGAAAATAAAAAAAAATTGGTGACTAAAAGATCATGTTTGTGGAAAAAATACGAATTTTTTATTTTCACGCCGGGTGTTATAAACTTCTGTGAAGCACTGGGGGGTTCAAAGTGCTCACCACTCATCTAGATAAGTTCCTTGGGGGTCTAATTTCCAAAATGGTGTTATTTGTGGGGGTTTCCACTGTTTTGGTACATCAGGGGTTTTCCAATCGTGACATGGTGTCCGATCTCAATTCCAGCCAAAAACGTCAAATGGCGCTGCTTCCCTTCCGAGCTCTGCCATGCGCCCAAATAGTGGTTTACCCCCACATGTGGGGTATCAGCCTACTCAGGACAAATTGCACAATAACTTTTAGGGTCCTGTTACCCTTGGGAAAATAAAAATTGGGGGTGAAAAGATCATTTTTGTGGAAAAAATGATTTTTTATTTGTACCGCTGTACATTATAAACTTCTGTGAAGCCCTTGTGGGTTCAAAGTTCTCACCACACATCTAGATAAGTTCCTTAGGTGGTTTAGTTTCCAAAATGGGGTCACTTGTAGGGGGTTTCCACTGTTTAGGTACATCAGGGGCTCTCCAAACGTGACATGGCGTCCGCTCTGAATTCCAGCCAATTTTGCATTGAAAAAGTCAAACGGCGCTCCTTCCCTTCTGAGCTCTGCCATGCGTACTCGGCGTACTCAGGACAAATTGCACAATAACTTTTGCAGTCCAATTTCTCCTGTTACCCTTGGTAATATAAAAAAATTGAACCTGAAGTATTTTTTTTGTGAAAAAAAAGTTAATGTTCATTTTTTTTTTTAAATATTCAAAAAATTCCTGTGACGCACCTAAAGGGTTAATAAACTTCTTGAATGTGGTTTTGAGCACGTTAAGGGGTGCAGTTTTTAGAATGGTGTCACTTTTGGGTATTTTCTATCATATAGACCCCTCAAAGTGGCTTCAAATGTGATGTGGTCCGTAAAAATAAAATGGTGTTGCAAAAATGAGAAATCGCTGGTCAATTTTTAACCCTTATAACTTCCTAACAAAAAAAAATTTTGGTTCCAAAATTGTGCTGATGTAAAGTAAACATGTGGGAAATGTTTCTTATCAAGTTTTTTTGTGTGCTATATCTCTGTGATTTAAGAATTCAAAGATTTAAGAAGATTTAAAAATTCAAAGTTGGAAAATTGCGAAATTTTCAAAATTTTTGCCAAATTTCAGTTTTTTTCACAAATAAACGCAAGTTATTTAAATGAAATTTTACCACTATCATGAAGTACAATATGTCACGAGAAAACAATGTCAGAATCACCCGGATCCATGGAAGCGTTCCAGAGTTATGGCCTCATAAAGGGACAGTGGTTAGAATTGTAAAAATTGGCCCGATCATGAACGTGCAAACCACCCTTGGGAGTGAAGGGGTTAAATACCGGTAGGTATTCCCCAAATCACAATATAGTGTTATAATAGCAAACACATTTGTGTCAGTATAACCCATTTTTAATTCTGATCCATTTTTACACAACTTCACAGTAACTCAGGAAGCTGTGTAAAATGGTTCAGAATTACAATTGGGCTCTATTTACCCTCCAGTGTCCACTGAAACCATTCTGTAGTTCCGGGGACCCTGGTCGATCCTGCGTAGTGCAGTCTTTCTCAGCTGGCATCCAGTCAGCATATCTGCGGTGTCTAGAAGTCTTTTCTACTGTGAGGGATGATGTCCTGGAAAAAGTCGGGGCCTCCATCATAGTGCAGAGATCCTACCAGGAATCAGCAGTAAGTGTATGTTGGTAACTATCTAGTGATCTACTGCAGGAAAAGCAGTGAATACTTGAAGCATAAAGGAGAGATCTGCTGTAAACGGGGCTGAGAAAAGAGATGTGGTGTATATGCATGGGATAGAATGGACAGATATTCTGCAGGATTGGCTGTGTATATAGATGACCTTACACAACTGAATATATAACAAGAGTTAAGGGTATGTGCACACGTAGTGAAATCTCCTGCGTTTCCGCAGCGGTTTTGGCTCTGCGGAAACGCAGCAGATTCTGCTGCGTTGTACAGTACCTTTATTTTCAATGGAAAAAAAAAAAACGCAGTGCACATGCTGCGGATTTTTCCGCGGTGTACAATCCGCAGCATGTCAATTGTTTGGTGCAAAAACGCTGCAGTTTTACACCTCATCCATTGAGGTGTAAAACCGCAGGCTAAACCGCAGGACTTTTGTCCTGCGGGTTTACCTGCGGTTTTCTCTCCAAAATCCGCACACCCAAAAAACTACGTGTGCACATAGCCTTATAAAACCGACTTACTAAGAAAAACCCTGATTAAGATATACCTTTTATTAAATATCATGCTAAAATCTTAATAATCCAGATATCCCCTACATAGAAATTGCCTAACTATGATGTTCTTCAAAAAAAGCTGAAGAAGAGAAAAATTTTTTCTAAAACAAAAAATCAGTCAGTTTGGATTGCCAGTATACTGAATATCTGGCCCAAATCCACCTCTGCCTAAACAAATTGGATATTGCAGAGTTTCGCCCATCAAATACCTCAACAGAAAACGAAAAAACAAAAACACCAATGGCTAAAAAATTCATAAATGATGCATTACAATAGTATCAGTCTCACTCAGCCAATGTGTGGAAGAAAGTGGACTGACCCTACATGCATTCGTGTCTGGACCCCTACCTAGGTGCTAAGCTTGGCATCCTAAGAAAACACAAGAATGGCGCCCCCGCTTGTCCAACGGCTATCCCTTCTCTCCTACTTCACCCTATAAGACATAAAGTCAGAAACAGAGGGCCAGATGACCTGTATCCACTTGTTAAATAGATACTTGAGTCTTCATGGGAGGCGTTGGATGTATACAAAATTAATCAGTATATCAATGTAAAGCCCCCGTCACACATAGCGATCTCGCTAGCGAGATCGCTGCTGAGTCACAAGTTTTGTGACGCAATCGCGATCTCACCAGCGAGATCGCTGTGTGTGACACTGACCAGCGACCGGCCCCCTGCCGGTTATCGCTGATCGTCCTGGAATAGCCAGGACGTTTTTTTGATCGCTGGCCTCCCTTTGGCCAGCACGCATCGCTGCGTGTGACAGGTGGGAGACCAGCGATCAGCGCGCTGGTAGCTAAGGTAAACGTCGGGTTTCTAAGCGGCGCATGCTGCTTAGAAACCCGATGTGTACCTTAGTTACCAGTGCGCTGGTGCAGGGAGCTGGTAACCAAGGCACACAGTGGGTAACTGTGTGACGGGGCTCTAAGAAAGGTAGATAGTCCAGACAAGCTTAGCCATTTACAAAACACTCATATACACAAAATGAGCACTGATAATATTAAGTGACATAAACCACTAGTATTTATATGTAAATAAAGCACCATAGCTAAATCCCCAAACCAATTAAATAACAAAAGGATTATCAACAAAGAAATCACACATCGTGTTCACATGTGGTGATAAGCTCTCACAAGATGGCATCGATATTATGACTTGATAAATTGCACACCAAAGCACCACATAAGTTAGAACAGATGATCCCAGATGGCACATATGGACAACATTGGTCCTGCTGATATTTAGTACTTATCTGTATAAATGTAGCGCTGTATATAGGTGGCTGAAAACCATCATGGTATATTTTCTCAGATGGAATCCAGACTCTCGATGCGTTTCCCCCATAAACTGGTTCATTAGGAGAGATCCATAGTAGTATGGCAGTGGAGAGTTGTCCATTTAATGAGGCTGCACCTACAGCAAGGCACCCCCTCCTGAAATACCTGACTAACCGCATGCGGTGATCACTTCCTGTTTGATGTCACATTAGGCATAACCAATCTCAGATGATAGAAGCCCATTCATTGCGCGAAGGTGCACATATCAATGTGTATATAGGGACATTAACAAAAGGGAATGTCTTCAGATAGATACTATGCATGCCCAGGAAAACGTTGAGACACTAGAGGTAGAAATCACATGACCGAGCCCAGCCACAATAGCAAAGCGCATGCTTCAGACGCCAAGACACATTCAAGATGCACATCCAGCCACATCATACCGCGCATGCGTCAGGTATCCAGGCAACAAACGTGCTCTGCGCTCACAGTAGGGCACACCAAGTCCAGCCACACCATACCGCGCATCTGCCATGTATCCTGGCAACAGGTAAACTCACTCAGCGCTCTCATTAGGGCACAACAAAGCCGTCCTGCCCTGCAATAGATACCCGCGTATATTTGTATGCATGTTCAGTCACATCATACCGCACATGCGTCAAGTATCCCGACAACAGATAAACGCGCTGTGCGTTCACAGTAGGGCATAACACGTCCAACCTCATCATACCGCATATGCGTTAGGTATCCCGGTAACAGATAAACTTTTAAATTTCAACACTGTATTGGACACCACCTAATACATATCCCATCAATATAATAAGTAATAAGGAGGAGGAAAAGGAAAAAGGGGTAGGTAAAAGAAAAAGGTGACCGATAACATAACTGGATCAAAAAAAACAGTTCTGGCTAATAATGGTGGACAATAAATCTGATAAAACAGCAATAATTTTGCTCTTCATTAAGGCCATCTGGCAGAAGAGTCCGTAGTCTAAATAGCCACTGACATTTTTTCTGCAATAAAAATTTGTCAAATTCCCACCACGTGGATTTCGCCGTACTACCTCACAGGGCTGTGGAGTCGGTTAAGCCAAACCTGAGACTCCAACTCCTCTATTTCCCTTACACCGACTCCGACGCCCACATATATTGCTTATATTTAAGTGAAAAATTTATTGTAGGACAATGTGAACATCAGACATTTAATCATTTTTATGATACAATAATCAAGATATTTAGATAGAACATAATACATATTTATTGGAATACAACTTTAGAACACAAACTGTAATATCGATTTATTTATATCTATCTATATCGTATGTGTGTGTATGTGTGTGTGTGTATATATACACACACACACACACACACACACACACACACACACACACACACACACGTGTGTGTGTGTGTGTGTATATATATATATATATATATATATATATATGTGTGTATCTATAATAATAAATACCCTAAGCAGCTTCCGGTTGTAACAACTTCCGTCCAGTTGTAACCGGTGACGTCACCGCACACCTCTTTCCATGTTAACCCTCAACACACCACTCCTCAACACACACACTCCTCTCACCTTTCACCATCTCCACTCACGTCCACTCACTCTTTCACTCCACATACGACCCTTTCTCTCACTCCGTCTCATACTCACGCCGTCATCGCCGCTGATCCACGATCCCCGACATCTTCTTCCGCCGGCGCCATCCTGGATCCAGACGTCCTCCACGCCGGCGACATGTTCTTGCGGCGACGCCATTTTGGATCGGCGAAATCCCGTGATAGTCAAGATGGCGTCGCCGCAAGAACATGTCGCCGGCGTGGAGGACATCGGGATCCAAAATGGCGTCGGCGAAATCTCGCGAGATTTCGCCGACGCCATTTTGGATCCTGACGGCATCCACGCCGGCGACATGTTCCTGCGGCGATGCTATTTTGGATCGGCGAAATCCCGCGATACTCAAGATGGCGTCGCCGCAAGAACATGTCGCCGGCGAGGACTACGTCGGGATCCAAAATGGCATCGGCGAAAACTCGCGAGATTTCGCCGACGCCATTTTGGATCCCGACGTCCTCCACGCCGGCGACATGTTCTTGCGGCGACGCCATCTTGAGTATCGCGGGATTTCACGATACTCAAGATGGCGTCGCCGGCGTGGACAACGTCTGGATCCAGGATGGCGCCGGCGGAAGATGATGTCGGGGATCGTGGAGCAGCGGCGATGACTGCGTGAGTATGAGAGACGGAGTGAGAGAAGGGGTCGTATGTGGAGTGAAAGAGTGAGTGGAGATGGTGAAAGGTGAGAGGAGTGTGTGTGTTGAGGGTTAACATGGCAAGAGGTGTGATGCTATCGCATCCTCCCAATGCGATAGCATCGGGCCATAATCTAATATATATATATATATATATATATATATATATATATATATATATATATATGTATATATATCACTATGTATTAAACTATGTAGGTGGCAAAAAAAACAGGTTTCAACAAAAACATACTAAATAACATTTGTGCAGTCAATGAATTTGTTCTAAGAAATAGAATTGCCTCCATCAGATCCTCCTTCATAGATGACCTCAAATCTGACCTTATTTTAAGGCCAGAGAACAACCTCTCTACACTAACTTGGGTTGAAGGCAAAGCCGTAACCACATGGGCAACATCTCTAACAATTTCCGGGAATAAAGGAATTGCCTCATGCACAGTCAGTTTTGATGAACGGTTGAATTTTTCTATTTCTTTGAGAGCAAGTGAAACATTTTGCTGAAATATGGTCAATCTGCTTGTTATGGGAGACGGAGTGAAATCTTTTTCCTTGTGGCAACGCTTTGCCTCCTCCATGTCATCCAAATACTTGTCAAAGTCAAACTCCTCATCTGATGAGGATGAAGATATGGCAGCAGTAACACTGGCAGGACCAAAGTCCTCTTGCGCCTGGCAGTCCGCCTGTAGCCCACTCATTCTAACTGCTACCTCAGTCAGAGCTTCTTTTCCTTTAGTAAGCTATTGATCATCAAGCAGTATACAATGACTTGGGCCACATAAACAGCTGCCAGAAAAATTGTATTTTCCAATAGCTGTCTCTCTTTCTGTTTCATTGAAGCAGAAATGCCATCTGCGATTAAACCTCCTCTTTGGGACAGGCAAAATAGCAATTTCTTCCACTCCCTTATGAAAATGCCAGGAGTTAAATCCTCAGCTTGTAATTTTTAAGTGATTTAAGTAATTTCTTCAATTCAGCCACCTGTGTCCATTGACCTTCATTTAGAGTTACCTGAGGGTTCGCCATATCTATAAGAAACGGTTTTAGTTCAAGCAATCGCTCAATCATTAAATAAGTGCTGCCCCACCGGGTGGCTTGATCGACAATTGCCCCTTTCCCAGCACGTCTTTTCAAGATGGAATCAATTTTAGGGGTTCTGACAGCAATAACCAATTTCCTCACTTTGCTACTTAGAGTTCCATCATGTCCCTCTTGCAGACTATCTTATTGCCAGCTGCAGCGTGTGCACAACACGGCACATGTGATGAATATGAAAGTGTTTTGAAGCAGCTTCAACAAGATCATCTATTTCTAAAGTATAATTTTGCTGTTCTGTTGTAATATCTGTTTGTTCCTCAGTTACATCAACAGCACTGTGGCCTTCCATCTCAAACATACTGAATCCTAAATTTTCTTCTAGCTTTTGTTCATTACTCTCATTCATCAGTTTAATTGTACTTGTCAAGTTTGACGCATTGTCCGTTACAGTAGCAAGAACCTGTGTTTTTTTGAGTTCGTAATCTTCAGAACTTTTTCCTCTAAGGCCTGGAGAAACTGGCTGCTGTGATGAGCTTTAGTATCTTTTACTGCCAGTGTCTTGGTAACAATTTCTTTGTTACAAACATATCGAACATTGATGACAAAATAGTTCACTCTGTGACGTGTGTAGGCATCCATTTTAAGAAACATGAAGCGTCTTTTGAGAGTCTTTTTAAGATCTTCCTTTTGTTTAAGGGCTTCTTCAATCACTAATTTTCTACTTTACAGAGAAACACCAAGTTTGCGGGCCATTTCTCCATTAAGAGCTGTAAAAGCTCGTCGTGCAAATAATAATGGTAAACCGTCCTTCACAACAAGCTGTATGAGCTGTCTTTTATACATATCTGCTGTCATTGTTACAGTAACTTTGTCACTTACAAAATATCTTGTTAATGATGTTTGAGATGCTCTTTCCTCCTCCTTTGCCTGGCAGGAAGTGCTGGGCGCTGGTTTCTTGGTGCTGCTGTTATCTTTTTTTAATCACAGCTTTGAAAACTTCTGAGTGGAAGCATTGTAAATGTCTTTTTAGATTGGAAGCTCTTGTAGGAGCATTTTTTTCACTGCCTGAGTATGCACTGATTTTGGCATCACAGCATTTGATTTCCTCTGGGTCACTTGTCATACATTGACACACAAAATATTTTTCAATCTGAGTCACTGTGAAATGCTCAAATACTGCTGACTTCATGGCTAGCTTCTTAGACATTTTGTAATCATATAAATTCACTCTCAAAATAATTTTGTCCTATAAAATAAAATGTGTAATATAATTCCAGCAAGAACAGGGAACCATGTACAGTGGAGAAAATAAGAATTTGATACACTGACAATTTTGCAAGTTTTTCCACCTACAAAGAATGGAGAGGTCTGCAATTGTACACTTCACCTGTGAGAGGCAGACTAAAAAAATCCAGAAAATCACATTGTATGATTTTAAATATGCATTTTATTGCATGAAACATGTATTTGATACAATAGAAAAACAACTTAATATTTGGTACAGAAACCTTTGTTTGCAATTACAGAGGTCAGACATTTCCTGTGGATTCTGTTTCTCTCAGTTGAAGTGTACCTATGATTAAAAATTTCAGACCTCTCCATTCTTTGTAGGTGGGAATCGACAGTGTATCAAATACATACTTTGCTCACTGTATAATTTTAGATAGAAATAAAACAAACTTTGCATTAATCAATATTACAGATGACAAATATAAAGTTTGTAAAATGTTATTAGTTAGCTTTACTTTGAATTTCCAATCTCACGCTTTTCTTAGGGTACAGCTCACTAAATGCTTCACAGTCTATGAAGAGGGGAGGAGGGAGGGAGCAAGTTTGTTGTGTATCATACTCCAGGAACAAAGAAACTGATAACAGAGCTAATAACTTGATATACCTATATAAGTCCTCATCAATCCTGTTGCTGTATTTTCCCTGTATATTGTATATATATATTGTATAAAAGCTAGCTTCCCAAAAGTATGAGCTCAAAGAAAAAACAAACAAGCAACAAGCATACAGAGAGAACATACAGTATACTGAACTATTGATTTATGCACAGTTTATTGAAAAGTTTATATATGCTTTAAGAAGTAATTACCTTAATCTTGTTATCTTGTTCACTCTAGCAATTCTTCTCAGATGAGTGAAGGCCTTCCTTCTTTCTGAGAGTGTTTAGTTTGTACCCTTGTCTGTAGAGGAGGAGCTTCACTGGTGCTGGAGTGCAGCACTAAATTATCTCCGCTAAGACCAAGCCTAGATCCTCAGGCTACATTCACACGATGGGCGTAACCAGAATCAAACCTAGGGGGGGCAGAACCTCATGCTGCAGAACCTCATACTGCACACCCCTACACTTGAAAATAAAGCTTGCACCTTAAGAATATGTGGTGATGAATGCAGTCTATTTATTCCAACTATCAATTGATGTTGATGTGTTACTGAAGACGAGCAATGTCTGTCATGGACGTCTTTTTGGGCAGCTATTATGTGTACCTGACTGGTGCTAAAAAAAAAAAAAAAAAAAAAAGCAGTGTTAGTCTGTGTGCTATCCGGCTTTCATTCTTTTTGGTACAGATAAGATATGGATAAACAGATATGGATAAATGGATAGAGCAGATTTCTAATCTGCTTTTGCTATTGAAAATATTATCTATGAGCTCAAAAACCTTTTCAGGTGATGCGTTTTTTTTAAAAAGCTGATCTGCTTTTGCAGCTGAAAAATGTATGCTCAAACGCAGCAAAAACGCTGTGTGTAAATGTAGCCTTAGATCAGGAATAGAACAGCCATTTATAGGACATTTCATAACTTTCCCAAATTCCTATGAAAAAATTTTCAGCACATTCTGCATTGAACTACTGTACCCAATTTATTATATATTTTAGGAGTCGGTCCATTTAATTCCGACTCCACCAAAATGAGCACCGACTCCACAGCCCTGCTACCTCAAGGACACAAAAAGATACTGCTTTGGGATTATTCTCATGGACAAATCTAATGTCTCTCCAAGGGTGTATCTCTCTCATGCCTGATGTCACCAAGGTGCTCCCCCACGTGTCTGCGTAATTCTCTCATTGCTTTCCCAATATAATTACGTGGGCATAAGCACGTGGCCATCCACACTACACTTTCTGTTTTACAACTGGCGAAGTCTCTCATAAGTTCTCTCTGCTGCAGTTCCCTTAAATGTTTTTCTCATCCCCAGCATATTTTGAAGCCCATTATAGTTAGGCATTTTCTTTGTAGGGGATTTCTGGATTATGATTTTAACATGATATTTAATAAAAGGTACCGTGTATACTCGTGTATAAGCTGACCCCCCCCCCCCCCCGTCCCAGTTTTGCCACAAAAAACAAACTGGGAAACTTATTGATTCGCGTATAAGCCTAGGGTGGAAAATGCAGCAGCTACTGATAAATTTCAAAAATAAAAATAGATACCAATAAAAGTAAAATTAATTGAGACCTCAATAGGTTAAATGTTTTTGAATATCCGTATTGAATCAGGAGCCCCATATAATGCTCCATACAGTTCATCATGGCCCCATAAGATGCTCCATACAAAATACACCCCATGTAATGTTGCACAAAGGTCAATAATGGCCCCATAAGATGTTCCATAGAATATGCCCCATATGCTGCTCCATAAAGGTTATGGCCCCATATGATGTTCCATAGATTATGCCCCATAAGATGCCCCATAACATGCTCCATAGATTATGCCCCATAAAATGCTCCATAGATTATGCCCCCATAAAATGCCCCATATGCTGCTCCATAGATTATGCCCCCAAATGCCGCCACATAAGATGCTCCATAGATTATGCCTCCATTGGCTGCCCCCATAAGATGCTCCATAGATTATGCCCCCATAAGATGCTCCATAGATTATGCCCCCAAATGCTGCTGCAAATAAAAAAAAAAAAAATGACATGCTCACCTCTCCATTGCTGGGGGCCAGGTGCGTGCTGCTCTGTCTCTTCCAGGTCTTCTGTCAGTGACGTTCAGTCAGCAGAGGGCGCGGCGCGCACTAACTGTCACCGCACCCTCTGACCTGAACATCACAGCCAGAGGACGCGGCGGACAGAGTAGTGCGCAGCGATGGACCAGGGACAGGTGAATATTGCATATACTTACTCCCTCCTGGCGTGGTCTCTGCAGCCCCGCTTCTCTCGGTCTCAGGCTTCTTCAGCGGTCACGTGGTACCGTTCATTAAAGTCATGAATATATGCATATTCATGGCTTTAATAAGAGGTACCACGTGACTGCTGAAGGAAGTAGCCTGAGACCGGGAGAAGCGGGGCTGCAGAGACCGCGCCAGGAGGGGGTAAGTATGATCTGACACCTCCGCTCCCCCGCCGACCCCCTGGCGCATATGACTCGCGTATGAGCCGAGAGAGGGACTGTCAGCTGAAAATCTCGGCTTATATGTGAGTATTTACAGTATATCTTAATCTGGGGTTTTTCTTAGTAAGTCGTGTATATAGATGACTAAAATAAGAGACATACTGCAGAATTGTGCTTCGTGTACAAGGCCTGAGTTTAGTTATGTACTGCTGAGAGAAGTGATGTGGAACTGCAAATGGCGCTGTATTGATTCATGCACCAGATGATTCTCATCTGATGTATGCATCAACTGAACAACATTTGCAGTTTCATACCACTGATCTGTCTGTAACAACCACTAAAGTCAAGTCTGCACTACTGTTGTGGAGAAGTTCAGAACAGGTGAGCTTGGCTAGAGCCAGCTTATGATATAAAACCACACCGCAAATATATTGATGTAAATGGCAGAAATAAATTCGGCAAGGCAGGGTACTGTGAGTGAACTGAAGAATAAGGCTGGAGGCACACTAGCGATTTTAAAATCAGTCCGATTTTGATACAGGAGTCAGACGAGTGTAATGCAAGTGTCATGTGTTTATTATGTGAGTACAATTCGATTTTTCCCACCTAGCATCCGAATTACATCCTAATGCAATGCGATTGCTATCCAATTTTAACATGAGCTTTTACATACAGCAATTCTCTGATTTACACATTGTTTTCAAAGGAATTATGTGTCAAAACACACATTTATCTGTTAGAATTAGATAGAATAAAAGCCGGCAATTTATGTGCGTGTACAGTAAAATCCCACTGACAGGTTAGAATAGAATAGATAAACACACAGAATACATAGATATATAGATGTCAGTGACACACGTATATACTGTATGTATATATTACATAGAAGAAAAGACATTAATTCATCTGCTGTGTTCTATAAAATCACTGCAGGAGCCAACAGGATAGAAGAGATAGATTACATACAGTAAATACAAATGGAATAGGTAGATATATAGATGTCAGTGACGAATACAATTAGTACAGTGTGTTCAAGTTACTGTACGTGTATTTAATAAAAGATTATTTTTCGGAAAAATGACATGGGGGTCCCCCTATAATTAATAACCAGCAAAGTGTATGTAGACAGCTGCGGGCTGATATTAATAGCCTAGGAAGGGCTATGAATACTGCCCCCCTCCAGGCTAAAAACACCAGCTCTCAGCCGCCCCATAAAAGGAGCATCTCTAAGATGCAGTGTGAAAAACATGCCAAGATGCATGACAGCTGAGATTAAAAAATCATGGTTTTTCCAATAAATATAGATTTCTGAACTCCTCCTGAGTAGCGATGAGCGAGCATACTCGGTAATGCTCGTTACTTGCCCGAGCATCACTGTACTCGCGGTGCTCGGCGAGTGCCGAACATCTGCGGGATTATTTGGCGGGAGCTAGGGTCCCCGCCCTGCATGTTTGGCTCTCTTTAGCAGGGATTGTCTGCCATGCACTGTAATGCCACAGCCATGTTGTGACATTGCAGTGATTGGCTGGCCGCACAGTGCCATCAGGTCTTTATAAGACCTTGCACCGCCCTGCTCGGCACAGTCACCTCCAGAATCAGATAGTGTAGGGAGATTTGCTGACGAGATAAGGTCAGATTTGGGGGTTTATAAGTTAGTGTGGTTATACCATAATAGAATACACAAATCCAGTTTAATCAACAGTGCTTCTCAGGACTAATTACGGGGTATGTAGGTAGGCAGGGAGTGTCTGTGGGTATATAGATATCAGTAGCGGGCAGGCATTGTATGTGGCAAACTTCATTGCATACATCAAGAGGGTCCATTACTGTCTGCTGCTGATATATATATATATATACACACACAGTATATTGACTGTATATTCATAGCTCCAGGTATCGGTGGCCAGGAATATTTTTTTTTTTTGCATCTTAATCCTGATTATTTTATTCCAAAGCAATCGAGAGCCCCCCTTATTTCCCATTTGCTTGTTGACACTGCAGAATACAGCCAGACCCTTTTCATAGTACAGCGTGAAAATCCAGCTGTTTTAAACGGGTTTTCCCGTCCCAGCCATCACATCTGAGTGCACTGAAAATTCTGCCATTTTTGTGGTACTGTAAAAAAATTATTAGTGTCTTATATAATTTCTTGACACCATTTTGCTGTCCAAAAAATATTTAGCTGCCAAAAAACCATTTAGGTACAGGGCGTGTTTTAGTTTTGTCCGCCATATGGATTGCATATCATTGTGCTCAAAATTGTGCCATTTCAAGCCTCCATAAAAAAATTTTGTTGTCGTGGCCTATTCATTGACACAATTTAGCAGGGCAAAAAAAAAAAAAGTTTGCTAAAAAAAAAAAAATTTAAGTAGAGTCCAGATATTTTAAACTGTGGTTTTCCCGCACACGGATCATATAAGTTTGCTCCAAATTCAGGCGTTTGCAGTGAACGTTGAAAATATTGTAGTCCATTTAAAATGGGCAAGGGATGAGGAAGTGGGCAAGCTGAAATTGTACCACATCAAACACCCACATCTTCTCGCCCGACCTTCCTGTCCAAATACCAGGAGACCGCAGAACACCACTATTTAACAAAAAGCAGTGTCAAAAGGTTGTTGGTTGGATAGCGGATAATGCTTCCAGTCACTTTGCCACCACCACCAGCACCCTGTTTTCCACACAGTCAAGTCTAAGTAGCCATGAGTCTGGACCGCATATTCCTCACCCTGATCCTCCTGCCATGCTGAGTGCCCGGAGACAACTGATCCCACACTTGGATACCACGAAAAGCTGTTCACTTTTCCATTGAGAAAAAGCCAATGAAGAAAAGCAGCAATATTGACAGACTGTAAATTGAAGTAAAAATCATAGTGAACAAACAGTACTAGCTGCGATAAAGGGACTAAATATGGACTAGTCGCAAAATTAGTATACACAAAGCACAAGGTGGTCTGTGAGGACCACAAATACGACCAATGAGTCCATCAATATATAATAAATATAATAAAATGTAAATATTGAACAGGTATACAGAAGCAAACAGTGTCAGTGAGTACAAACAATCAGACACAAATTGCCGTAGAACACCAGGACGCCTGACCCCTGTTATAGCCAAATGTCCCCATACATGTGGTCATAATAGTTCATAAAGGTAATAATTAAGTACCCATGGCCATTGGCCCAAGTACCTCAGATGGCACCATAATAAACACCGCATGGTAAATGATGATAATTTACAAAGTGACAACTAGAGCGGGTAATACCTGTAGGGAATCCTGTGCAGGGGCAAGGGGTCAGCATGTCTGCCTGATGCGCATTTCGGAACACGTCCTTCGTCTGTGGCAGTGTACTGTATAATATTCAAGGGTTTAAAAAGCGCCGGACCGTAAGTGACGCAGGCGTAGCCGGGCAACCCAAGACGCTGTGCTGCGTCGGTGTCAGGTTGGGCGGTACATGCGGTGAGCACCATGGTAACCACCACAACCTAGAGTCGCCGAGAGCCGACAGGCCCCACGGAGCCAGGTACTCCTGCGTGCAGGTCAGCAGCACACTCGCCACAGGAATGAGCAGAAGGCTGTCAGCTCGGCATGAGGTGCTACCCAGTAATGCAGGCATAGTCCATAGTTTACTAAATAGGGCAACATATAAGGAGGGACCAAGATAGATAGTTCAGGTCACAATGAGAGATCCTAATGCATAGATATATATCTGTAATATAAAGATATGCCACTATATGGGCAAGGGGGTGGGACAAAATAGTGCAGATATAGCTATATGCAAAACTATCAATATAGAACAATAAACTGTAGATCACTAATATCATATCAGACATAGTATTCACACATTTTTTATATTTTATCCTACACATTCACAACACCTAAAAATAAAATGATTGCATCCAAGATAGAGATTGCGTATGTGTGTGTGTGTGTGTGTGTGTATATATAGAATATACTATATATGTACTATCCTCAAAGATATTAATGGAGATATATATATATATATTAGTTGCAACACGCCTCCATATAGTTACAATATGGATATAGCCGTATAGAGAACACTTAATGGGACCAAATGATCCCCACAGTAATAAAGTACAATAGAATCCAAAAAAATACAAAAAATAAAAATACAAAAACAAAAAAATACAAATAAAAATAAGAAATTACAAAAAAATAAAAAAAGTACAAAGAAAATGTTCCCATCATTGGGAGCCGCAAAGGAGGTCCCCGCCAAGATTCACTGGTAAGTCTCATGAGGCCGAGACTGCACAGCCAAGGTGCCCATGTCATCTGGTCCAGGCAAGAATACATATAAACAGTAAAACCTAAAATGCACAAAGAGCAAGAACTAAAAGAAAAGATAAAAACAATAATGACACACGTGCCCAAGATGTAAGCGTATCACAGCAGATAAACGATCACAAAAAAGGTAGAAAACTTAAATTTTCATTAAGACCCCTGGGGTGTCCAACGTCCAAATCCAACGTGTCTCCAGTTGGGCCAGTCTCTGAGAGACCTTCCCACCCCGTGCTCCTGTTTCGATCATGT
This sequence comes from Dendrobates tinctorius, assembly GCF_039654945.1. Classification (NCBI taxonomy): domain Eukaryota; kingdom Metazoa; phylum Chordata; class Amphibia; order Anura; family Dendrobatidae; genus Dendrobates; species Dendrobates tinctorius. Next base: position 18,252,285 of record NW_027361713.1, on the reverse strand, counting down.
CAATCCCTTTTACTCAGAAACCTCTGCTGTCACATTGATGGTGTATTTTAAAGTGCTTGGTTATCGTTTTTAAAACAGACAGATCTTGTTCATTTGCAGCTGCTTCTATACCCAACACATGCTCCCTGATTCTAACCTTGAGTTGACGAGTGGTCAAACCAACGTAGATCAGGGAGCATGGGCACGTGGCATGATAAATGACATTCCTGGATGTACAAGTAATAGCCTTGCGAATTTTGTAATTTTTAAGGCCAGAAGAATTTGTAAAAGTATCTCCTCTATCCATATTAACACAAGCCACACATCGTCCACAAGGGACACAACCGCCTTTCACTTTTATGTGACTGAAGAAGGTTGATGGATGTTCTCCTACATAGTGGCTGCGAGTAAGATATTGTCATAAGTTCTTAGCCCTTCGGAAGTTGATTAATGGCCTTTCGGGCAATAGTTTGGCAATAATGGGGTCAGTTTTAAGGATTGGCCATGATTTGGAAAGAGCTGAGTGGATTTCATCCGAGTGGGAATGATAGTTGGTATCAAACCTAATAGTTTGAGACTTATCTCCAACTGGCTCCCCCTTACATAGGAGGGAATTCCTGGAACTACATTTAGCACGATGGTATGCCCTTTTAATAGTCCGACTATAACCCCGTTCCAGGAATCTTCCCTTGAGGTCCACCGCTTGTGCTTCAAAATCCTCATTAGTTGAACATATACGGCGGAGTCTCAGGAACTGTCCCATCGGCACAGACTGTACCATATGGGCTGGTTGGGAGCAAGAGCGTGCAATAACATATTAGTGGCAGTGGGTTTCCTGTATATACTCGTTTGAATCGTGTCACCACTGTCATGTTTTAAAGTAACATCCAAAAATTCAATTTTGTTTTGATCAAAAGAAAAAGACAAATGGATGTTATGATCATTACTATTGAGATACAGCATAAAATTCTGCAGAGATGGAATGGTATCCTGCCAGATCAGCAGGATATCATCGATGTAACGCGTTCACAACAAGACGCGGTCCATCGACCCCCGCTGATCTGACAGGAAGAGGTCCCTCTACCACAGACCCAGGAACAGATTAGCATAGGCAAGCGCAAAGGCCGCACCCATGGCTGTTCCCTAGATCTGCAGGAAGAAGGGCCCCTTAAAAAGAAAAAAAATTGTCCGTGTGAATTCCATTCTAAGAGAGCCCTCATACCTTCAGAAAAATTGGAAGTAGTGAAGAACTAGATGACACGTAGGCCATCACTATGTCTGATGCTGGTGTACAGCGACTCCACGTCTGCTGTAACCATCCAGGTATCTGCATCGAGGGTAAGTCCATCGACTTTCTGGAGGAGTTGATTAGTGTCCTTAAGGAATGAGAGGAGTTCCTCAACCAATGGTTGTAACATGGAATCAATCCATTGGTTCACGCACTCCAAGTAGTTCCCCCGTCCCGACACAATAGAACGGCCAGGTGGAGTCTGTAGATTTTTATGAAACTTGGGGAGGAGGTAGAACGTCGGTATAGAGGGTTCATTCACAGTCAGTGCTGTGGCAAGTTCTTTGGTAATAGTACCAATCTTTGTTTCCCGTATTAAAATTTCCTTTAGTTGTAAAGCAAAAGCAGACAAGGGGTTGTATGTTAATTACCTATAGCAAGACCCATTCGAAAGATGGCGAAATGCCTCCTTTTCATACATCTTATTAGGCCATATTACTATCTTGCTCCCCTTGTCTGCTGGCTTAATAACTCCAGGAAGATTCTGTAGATATTTTAGACGTCCACGCTCTTCCCCAGTAAGATTATCCTGTCGTATATTTCTTGAGATTCGTGACAGATCTTTCGTGAACACCTTTACGAATAAATCAATACTACTGCAGCTCGAGAGAGGGGGGAACCTCTTGGAGCGTGGCCGAATGGATTAAGGGATCCTACCTCCTTCCGGTGTGTTGCTTTCCTCGGACAAGTCCTCCCTCAACGCTGATTGTTCTTCCTCTGTCGGAAAGAAATCACACAGATTACCATCATAGAAAAACCGTTTAAACAATAGTGACCGTGCAAACATATGCATGTCCTTGACCGCTCTAAACATGTCAAAGCCTGACGATGGTGAAAACGATAAGCCCCTCTGTAGGAGTAGGTAATCACTTTCAGACAACACATGTTCACTCAAATTGATTACCTTATCCCTCAGATTTCCCTCTGGTGAGCGGTTATACTGCCTCTTATAAGGATGATAATTTCGATTGCGAGTTTTTCTGTCGTTCACCCCTGAATGTGTGACCATCGAGGTATTAGATGCTTCGGATTACGCACTGAGGGATGAGATGGAAACACTGGAGGTGGTCCTTACCACACTGCGAGAAAGGGAAGAGGGTTTCCGCCACTGATATACATTTTTCATTTGGAAGTCTCTCATATCCCTATTAAATTTTGAAAGTGGGGATTCATTAATTTTCTTTACCATTGCATCCAATGATTTTTCCAATTGTGTTTCGTAAATCTGTAACTGATCAATACTACACCCCGCTCGCAGTTCAGTCAATTTCCTTATCCAGCTTGCCAATCGACTTTGAATTAATATTAATTAGTAACTGCATCAAAGTATGAGAACATGTATTGCACGCCTCTTCCCAATTGGCCACAAAGGTCTGATCCTCAACTGGGAACGCTGGAATTGTAAGAACTCTAAGGACCCTGGGAATCAATTTACGTTCTACATATTTTTCCAAAAAGGCACGATTCCACCAAATCTTGGTGCGTTTTAAAAGCATAGTATATGCTGATTCAAATAAATTATCACATTTGTGATCGATAGCCTGCTGTGAACCACTCCCGCCTTCACCGAAGACCTGTTCCACCTGTCCCAGACAGGACTTCTCCCTGGCTTTATAGTTCATTATGTCAGAGGCAAAACCTGTGCAAAACACAGAACATGTATAAGAGCCAAAGCTAATGAAGAAAAGCAGCAATATTGACACTGTAAATTGAAGTAAAATACATAGTGTACAAACAGTACTAGCTGCGATAGAGACTAAATATGGATTAGTCGCAAAATTAGTATACACAAAGCACAAGGTGGTCTGTGAGGACCACAAATACGACCAATGAATCCATCAATATAATGAAATGTAAATCTTTATTTCCTCTCTCGGAAAGAATTCAATCAGCGTTGAGGGTGTTGGAGGAAAGCAACACACCGGAAGGAGGTAGGATCCCTCAATCCATTCGGCCGTGCTCCAAGAGGTTCCCCCCTCTCTAGCTGCAGTAGTATTGATTTATTCGTGAAGGTGGTCACGAAAGATCTGTCACGAATCTCAAGAAATATATGACAGGATAATCTTACTGGGAAGGAGCGTGGACGTCTAAAATATATACAGAATCTTCCTGGAGTTATTAAGCCAGCAGACAAGGGGGGCAATAAAGTAATATGGCCTAATATGTATGAAAAGGAGGCATTTCGCCAACTTTCGAATGGGTCTTGCTATAGGAAATTAACATACAACCCCTTGTCTGCTTTTGCTTTACAACTAAAGGAAATTTTAATACGGGCTGCAAAGATTGGTACTATTACCAAAGAACTTGCCACAGCACTGACTGTGAATGAACCCTCATACTGACGTTGTACCTCCTCCCCAAGATTCATAAAAATCTACAGACTCTACCTGGTCATCCTATTGTGTCGGGACGGGGGAACTACTTGGAGTGCGTGAGCCAATGGATTGATTCCATGTTACAACCATTGGTTGAAGAACTCCCCTACTTCCTTAAGGACATTAATCAACTCCTCCGGAAAGTCTATGGACTTAACCTCGACGCAGATACCTGGATGGTTACAGCAGACATGGAGTCGCTGTATACCAGCATCAGACATAGTGATGTCCTACGTGCCATCAAGTTCTTCCTCACTTCTTCCGATTTTTCTTGCCAAAAAAACACTACCAACATCAGGTCCACAAAACAATGCAGCCGTTGAAGACACAAATCAATCACAGTTTTCTACCAATGTGTGTTTAATGCAAGAATATATCTTGTAAAAAACACATCAGCACTGTCAGGTCCACAAAACAATGCAGCAGTTGACGACACAAATCAATCACAGTTTTCCACCAGGCATTGGTGTGTTTAATGCAAGAATATATCTTGCAAAAAACACATCAGCACCGTCAGGTCCACAAAACAATGCAGCAGTTGAAGACACAAATCAATCACAGTTCTCAACAAGGCATTGGTGCTTTTCATGCAAGAATATATCTTGCCAAAAAAAAACACCACCACTGTCCGGTCCAGAATATATCTTGCAAAAAACACATCAGCACCATCAGGTCAAAAAATAAATGCTGTATCACAGAGCATCTTTATACTTACTGAACGCCCTTTTTGAAGCTGCAGAAGCGCTGTCCCAGCCATCCATCAGCGCTGCGGCCACCTCATTCCAGAGCTGCCGTGTCACCACTGTGTATCTGTACTGCTGGTCACGGCTGTCCCACAACAGGATGCACTCCTCAACGAGATGGATGAGGTGCTCGTTGTCGATGTAGAATTCGTCATCCCGCTGTGGAACCTAGAAAGAAAAATATAGAATGTTTAGAAGTATGGAAAAGATACAAAAAGAAACAGAAAAGAAGCAAAAGAAAGAAAGACAGAAAAAAATATATATATATACTCACATTGCGTCTCCTCGCCACAACTTGACTACGCTGCTCCCGCTCAGAATCCTCAGACGGCTCCCGCTCAGAACGCTGCCGCTCAGTCCCCTACCGCTCAGACCGCTCCCGCACTCCATCTTCACTGCCCATGTCCGATGTCTGTAAAAGAAAAAATTAAAACACATTTCTAGAGGAAGCTATACTTACCAAAAGGCAGCAAGATTCTCACCTCACGATCAGCTTGGGCCAGTTCTTGCCGAGATGGCGAATAGACCGATCCGGAAGAAGACATGCTGAAAAGAAAACAAAAAATACATTAGTACATAATACATTGTACAGGACACACAGACATTATTTTTAACAATACTCACATTTTGGCTCCTGAAGCTTGAATCCACAGGTAGAAGGCTCTTGTAGAATGCTTGTCTGGTCTATGTAGAGTAATTGTCTGACCCTGAAGACACGTTCTTTTATGTACACTCCTCCACAACAATGTTTCTTGTTTAGGGGGAGTTCTAGACAAGTGTCTAGGCATTGTTTACTCAAATCACGTGCGCGCACAAGGCGCTGACGTGCGCGGTGCCAAGTGCTCGTCAGCGACCACATAGACTGTATTGCTATTTTTGTGCGCGCACAATTTTTTTTTTAACGATGCCGCCGGAAAAAAAAAAGCAACATGTAGCGTACGGCGCGTCTGGGCGCACACCTGTAAAATGCGCAGCGCATGCTAAACGCTGAAGAGCGCGTACATTCGCAAGACCCTGCGATCACCATATTAAAGATAGGGGGTCATTGCGCGTGCGCCCAATAGCGCACGATGCGCTGCGCGATCGAACGCTAGTGTGAAACCAGCCTTAGCTTGTTTTGTTTTTTTCTCCTCGGTGACCCATTCATAACAGAATCACCAGCCATACCGCAGATTCTAGGGTACTCAAAAGCAGGAGAGAGTTGTTAAAAAAAGAAAAGTGTCAGAATTTTTTTTTTATATATATTTTTTCCTCTTTCTCTGGGGCCGTAGGAGGATTTTTTTTTTTTTTTTCCTAATGCAGATTAAGCAATTGTCTGATCGTGTGGAGCAACTTGCTGCTGAAGTGCAGGGAATTTCCACCTACCTCATTCAGTCACATGCTGCTGAACCTAAGATCCCTACTCCTGATGTGTTTTCTGGGGATAGGTCTAAATTTCTGAATTTTAAGAATAATTGTAAATTATTTCTGGCCTTGAAGCCTAACTCATCGGGGAGCTCTGTGCAGCAGGTTAAAATTGTCATCTCCTTGCTGCGCGGCGATCCCCAGGATTGGGCTTTTTCTCTGACACCTGAAAATCCTATTCTGACTAATGTGGATGCATTTTTTCAAGCCTTGGGGTTGTTGTATGATGAACCTAATGCTATTGATCAAGCTGAGAGAACCCTGTTGGCATTAAACCAGGGTCAGGATTCTGCAGAGTTATACTGTCAAAAATTCCGAAAGTGGGCGGTCCTTACTACATGGAATGATAGTGCATTGGCAGCTCTCTTTCGGAAGGGTTTATCAGAGACCGTAAAAGATGTTATGGTGGGATTTCCTGTTCCCTCTGGTCTGGATGATTCTATGTCATTAGCCATTCAAGTTGATCGGCGTTTACGTGAGCGTAAGACTACACGGGAGGCGCTGCCACCTTTTTGAATAAACGTCTGAACCTATGCAATGTGATGGAGTTTTGTTTAGGGCGCAACGTCAGGAGTTTAGAAGGCGTAATAAGCTGTGTTTTTTCTGTGGAGACATCTCTCATACTATTTCTGTCTGCCCTAAACGAGAGAAACGTTTTGCACACACATTTGCTGTGGGCAGTGTACAACCTAAGTGTCTTTTGGCAATTGCTCTGATCTGCTCCTTATACACGTTTTCCACAAAGGCTTATGTCGATTCAGGAGCAGCGTTGAATCTGATGGATTTGGACTTTGCTAAAAGTTGTGGTTTTTCCATGACGCCTCTGCGGACGCCTATTCCTTTGAGGGGTATTGATGCTACTGCTTTGGCGGAGAATAAACCTCAGTTTTGGACCCAGGTGACAATGCGAGTTGCCCCTGACCACCAAGAAAATTGTAAATTTTTGGTGCTGCATAATTTGCATGATACTATTGTTCTGGGTTTTCCTTGGTTGCAAACTCATAATCCAGTTTTGGATTGGAAATCTGGGTCTGTGGTGAGTTGGGGTTGTCAGTGTGTTCTTAGGGATGCTCCTGTTTTCTCCACCTCTCCTCAGTCTCATGATATTCCTGATTATCTAGCCGATTTTTCTGATGTACTTAGTGAGAGCAAGTCTGCGTCTTTGCCTCCTCATAGGAGTTATGACTGTGCAATTGAGTTGATGCCTGGGTGTAAATTTCCCAAGGGTCGGCTTTTCAACTTATCAGTACCCGAACATGATGCTATGCCATCCTATATTAAGGAGTCGTTGGAGAAGGGTCATATTAGACCATCCTCGTCACCTTTAGGTGCTGTTTTTTTTTGTGACCAAGAAAGATGGTTTATTAAGACCGTGTATTGATTATCGTTCCCTTAACAAGATGACGGTTAAATATCAGTGCCCGTTACCTCTGATGTCTGATTTATTCTCCAGAGTCAAGAGTGCCTGCTGGTTTACTAAGCTTGACCTCAGGGGGGCGTATAATCTTATTCGCATCAAGCACTGGGATGAATGGAAGATGGCGTTTAATACTCCGGAGGGACATTTTGAGTACCTGGTGATGCCTTTTGGGCTCACTAATGCCCCTTCTGTCTTCCAGTCCTTTATGAATGATATTTTCCGGGACTTTGTGGATAAGTTTTTGATCATTTATCTGGATGATATTTTGACCTTTTCCAGTGATTGGGATTCTCATGTGGAACATATCCGGACTGTGTTCCGGATTTTGAGGAAAATTCCCTGTATGTTAAGGGATTGAAGTGTCTCTTTGGTGTACAGAGGATTTCATTTTTGGGATTCATTTTGTCCCCGTCTGCTATTGAAATGGACCCGGCCAAGGAACAGGCCATTTATTATTGGGTTCAGCCCACTTCTTTGAAGGCTCTCCAGAAGTTTTTGGGTTTTGCTAATTTCTACTGTAAATTTATAAGTAATTTTTCTGTTATTGTTAAACCACTGACTGATTTGACCAAAAAGGGCGCTGATGTGGTGAATTGGTCTCCAGAGGCAGTCTCGGCATTTCAGGAGCTTAAGCGGAGATTCACTTCTGCTCCGGTTCTACGGCAACCTGATATCTCACTCCCATTTCAGGTGGAGGTAGATGCTTCTGAGATTGGTGCAGGAACCGTTTTGTCCCATAGAGATCCGGTGATTTCTAAGACGAATCCCTATGCCTTCTTTTCAAGAAAATTCTCCCCATCTGAGCGTAACTATGACGTGGGGAATCGGGAATTGTAGGCCATGAAATGGGCATTTGAAGAGTGGAAACATTGGTTGGAGGGAGCTAGACATCAAGTTGTGGTCCTCACCGACCACAAGAATTTGATTTATCTTGAATCAGCCAAACGCTTGAATCCTAGACAGGCTAGGTGGGCCTTGTTTTTCACTTGTTTTAATTTTCTGGTCTCTTTTCTTCCGGGCACTAAGAATGTTAAGGCGGACGCCCTTTCTAGGAGTTTCTTTGCGGATTCTCTTGGTGTGACTGAGCCTACTACCATTCTAAATGAGGGTGTAGTGCTTTCCGCCATCTCACCCGATTTGAGACGTGCCCTGGAGGAATTTCAAGAGGACAAACCTGAACGTTGCCCTATGGGAAAATTGTATGTCCCTGACCAGTGGACAAAAAGAGTAATGTCTGAAATTCATTGCTCCGCGTTGGCTGGTCATCCAGGTATTTTTGGTACCAGAGATTTGGTGAGTCAGTCTTTTGGTGGCCTGCCTTATCTCGTGATGTCAGGAATTTTGTGCAGTCCTGTGGGAGGAGTTCTAGGTCCAAGCTCTGTTCTCATTCTGTTGGGTTGTTGATGCCCCTGCCGGTGCCCAGGAGGCCATGGACTCATATCTCAATGGATTTTATTTGTGATCTTCCTGTCTCTCAGAGGATGACTGTTATCTGGGTGATCTGTGATAGATTTTCTAAGATGGTCCATCTTGTACCATTCCCAAAGTGTTTTTCACAAATAAACGCAATTTATATGAATGAAATTTTACCACTAACATGAAGTACAATATGTCACGAGAAAGCAATGTCAGAATCACCATGATCTATGGAAGAGTTCCAGAGTTTTTTCCTCATAAAGGGACAGTGGCCAGAATTGTAAAAATTGGCTCGGTCATGAATGTTCAAACCACCCTTGGGGGTAAAGGGGTTAAAGGGAATCTGTCACTGGAAGTTGGCGGCCTGTGTCTGGTCCGGTGGACGGTGTTTCTTCTTTTTTTCTCCACCCCATCCATGGCCCCTGTCCGCGATCTTTTCCGGAATTCTAGTAGTTCTCCATAGTTTGCGCCGGTGCACTATATCCCGGAACAAAGTGAAATACTTCTGGGACATAGTGCCCCGGCCACGCGCAGTAATGATTTTCGGCTTTGCCCGCAGTTGGGAAAAGCATACTGCGCGAAGCAAGATTGCTTTGCGCATGCGCGAAATATGGAGTAGAACTATTAGAATTCTGGAAAAGATCATGGACGGGGGCCACGGATGGGGTGGAGTAAAAAAAGAAACACCGCCCATCGGACCGGACACAGGCCATTTACATAGGCCGCCAACTCTGGTGACAGATTTCCTTTAAGGGAAAAAATTGTGAAATGTTCTGAATTTTCGACAAATTTCACTAATAAACGCAAGTCATACTGAACAAATTTTACCACTTTCATGAAGTACAATATGTCACAGAAAAAACAATCTCAGAATCACCGGGATCTGACGAAGTGTTACCACTAGTGTTGAGCATTCCGATACTGCAAATATCGGGTATCGGCCGATATTCGCTGTATTGGAATTCCGATACCGAGTACCGATATTTTTTCAATATCGGAATCGGAAGTCCCCATAATGCAATGAGCCACTGTTGCGGCTGTGATTGGCTGCTGAAATGATGTCATCATGATGCGCGGTCTGTACGGACCTGCCGGTGGCCTGTGCCAGCTGTCGGGGGTCTGTACAGGCCTGCCGGGGGCCTGTGCCGGCTGTCGGGGGCCTGTACGGGCCTGTCGGGGGCCTGTGCCGGCTGTCGGGGGTCTGTACGGGCCTGCCGGGGGCCTGTGCCGTCTGTCGGGGGTCTGTATGGGCCTGTGCCGGCTGCCGGGGGTCTGTACGGGCCTGCCAGGGGCCTGTGCCAGCTGCTGGGGGTCAGTACGGCCTGCCGGGGGCCTGTGCCGGCTGTCGGGGGTCTGTACGGGCCATGCCGGGGTCTTGTGTGTGTGTGTGTGCAGGCTTCGACCGATAGGACTACAAGCCCCATCGGGCTATGCCTGCTACAATGACAGTGATTGACACATTAGCCAATGATGGGACAGTAGTAGTCCCATCATCCGGCTAATGTGTTGAATGTGAAAAAAAAACAAAACCATACATACTACATACAACATACATGCTACAAACAGTTGTGGCCAAAAGTATTGACACCCCTGCAATTCTGTCAGATAATATTCAGTTTCTTCCTGAAAATGATTGCAAACACAAATTCTTTGGTATTATTATCTTCATTTAATTTGTCTTAAATGAAAAAACACAAAAACAATTGTCCTAAAGCCAAATTGGATATAATTCCACACCAAACATAAAAAAGAGGGTGGACAAAAGTATTGGCACTGTTCGAAAAATCATGTGATTCTTCTCTAATTTGTGTAATTAACAGCACCTGTAACTTACCTGTGGCACCTAACAGGTGTTGGCAATAACTAAATCACACTTGCAGCCAGTTGACATGGATTAAAGTTGACTAAACCTCTGTCCTGTGTCCTTGTGTGTACCACATTGAGCATGGAGAAAAGAAAGAAGACCAAAGAACTGTCTGAGGACTTGAGAAACCAAATTGTGAGGAAGCATGAGCAATCTCAAGGCTACAAGTCCATCTCCAAAGACCTGAATGTTCCTGTGTCTACCGTGCACAGTGTCATCAAGAAGTTTAAAGCCCATGGCACTGTGGCTAACCTCCGTAGATGTGGACGGAAAAGAAAAATTGACAAGAGATTTCAACGCAAGATTGTGCGGATGTTGGATAAAGAACCTCGACTAACATCCAAACAAGTTCAAGCTGCCCTGCAGTCCGAGGGCACAGCAGTGTCAACCCGTACTATCCGTCGGCATCTGAATGAAAAGGGACTGTATGGTAGGTGACCCAGGAAGACCCCACTTCTTACCCAGAGACATAAAAAAAGCCAGGCTGGAGTTTGCCAAAACTTACCTGAAAAAGCCTAAAACGTTTTGGAAGAATGTTCTCTGGTCAGATGAGACAAAAGTAGAGCTTTTTGGGCAAAGGCATCAACATATATATGGAGAAAAAAAGAGGCATTCAAAGAAAACAAGGTCCCTACAATCAAACATGGCGGAGGTTCCCTGATGTTTTGGGGTTGCTTTGCTGCCTCTGGCACTGGACTGCTTGACCGTGTGCATGGCATTATGAAGTCAGAAGACTACCAACAAATTTTAAAGCATAATGTAGGGCTTAGTGTGAGAAAGCTGGGTCTCCCTCAGAGGTCATGGGTCTTCCAGCAGGACAATGACCCAGAACACACTTCAAAAAGCATTAGAAAATGATTTGAGAGAAAGCACTGGAGACTTCTAAGGTGGCCAGCAATGAGTCCAGACCTGAATCCCATAGAACACCTGTGGAGAGATCTAAAAATGGCAGTTTGGAGAAGGCACCCTTCAAATATCAGGGACCTGGAGCAGTTTGCCAAAGAAGAATGGTCTAAATTTCCAGCAGAGCATTGTAAGAAACTCATTGATGGTTACCGGAAGCGGTTGGTTGCAGTTATTTTGGCTAAAGGTTGTGCAACCAAGTATTAGGCTGAGTGTGCCAATACTTTTGTCTGGCCCATTTTTGGAGTTTTGTGTGAAATGATCAATGTTTTGCTTCTTGCTTCATTCTCTTTTGTGTTTTTTCATTTAAGACAAATTAAATGAAGATAATAATACCAAAGAATTTGTGTTTGCAATCATTTTCCGGAAGAAACTGAGTATTATCTGACAGAATTGCAGGGGTGTCAATACTTTTGGCCACAACTGTACATACTACATTCATACAACATACATACATACTACAGTCATGGCGAAAAGTTTTGAGAATGACACAAATATTATATTTTCACATGATCTGCTGGCCTCTGGTTTTTATGTGTGTTTGTCAGATGTTTTTATCACATGCAGAAATATAATTGCAATCATATTATGAGTAGCAAAAGGTTATATTGACAGTTAGAATGAGTTAATGCAGCAAGTCAATATTTGCAGTGTTGACCCTTCTTCAGGACCTCAGCAATTCTCCATGGCATGCTCTCAATCAACTTCTGGATCAAATCCTGACTGATAGCAGTCCATTCTTGCAAAATCAATGCTTTTATTTTGTCTGAATATGAAGGTTTTTGTTTGTCCACCCGTCTCTTGATGATTGACCACAAGTTCACAATGGGATTAAGATCTGGGGAGTTTCCAGGCCATGGTCCCAAAATCTCTATGTTTTGTTCCCTGAGCCATTTAGTTATCACCTTTGCTTTATGGCAAGGTGCTCCATCATGTTGAAAAAGGCATTGTTGATCGCCAAACTGCTCTTGGACGGTTGGGAGAAGTTGCTCTTGGAGGACATTCTGGTACCATTCTTTATTCATGGCTGTGTTTTTAGGCAAGACTGAGAGAGAGCCTATTCCCTTGGCTGAGAAGCAACCCCTCACATGAATGGTTTCAGGATGCTTGACAGTTGGCATGAGACAAGACTGGTGGTAGCGCTCACCTGGTCTTCTCCGAATAAGCCGTTTTCCAGATGTCCCAAACAATCGAAAAGGGAATTCATCAAAGAAAATGACTTTACCCCAGTCCTCAGCAGTCCACTCCCTGTACCTCTTGCAGAATATCAGTCTGTCCATGATGTTTTTCCTGGAGAGAAGTGGCTTCTTTGCTGCCCTCCTTGAGACCAGGCCTTGCTCCAAGAGTCTCCGCCTCACAGTGCGTGCAGATGCACTCACACCTGCCTGCTGCCATTCCTGAGCAAGCTCTGCACTGCTGGTAGCCCGATCCCGCAGCTGAAACACTTTTAAGAGACGGTCCTGGCGCTTGCTGGTCTTTCTTGGGCGCCCTGGAGCCTTTTTGGCAACAAGGGAACCTCTCTCCTTGAAGTTCTTGATGATGCGATTGTTGACTGAGGTGCAATCTTTGTAGCTGCGATACTCTTCCCTGTTAGGCCATTTTTGTGCAGTGCAATGATGACTGCACGTGTTTCTTTAGAGATAACCATGGTTAACAGAAGAGAAACAATGATGCCAAGCACCAGCCTCCTTTTAAAGTGTCCAGTGGTGTCATTCTTACTTAATCATGACAGATTGATCTCCAGCCCTGTCCTCATCAACACCCACACCTGTGTTAATGGAGCAATCACTGAAACGATGTTAGCTGGTCCTTTTAAGGCAGGGCTGCAATGATGTTGAAATGTGTTTTGGGGGATAAAGTTCATTTTCTAGGCAAATATTGACTTTGCAAGCAATTGCTGTTAAGCTGATCACTCTTTTTATAACATTCTGGAGTATATGCAAATTGCCATTAGAAAAAATGAAGCAGTAGACTTTGTAAAAATTAATATTTGTGTCATTCTCAAAACTTTTGGCCATGACTGTACATACATCATGTATACTACATTCTTACATACTATATACATACTTCATATATACTACATTCATACAACATACATACATACATACATACTTACTACATACTTACTACATTCATACAACATACATACATATATACTACATTCATACAACATACATACATACTACATACATACATATATACTAAATTCATACAACATACATACTACATACATACTTCATATATACTACATTCATACAACATACGTACATACTATATACATACTTCATATATACTACATTCATACAACATACATACTACATACATACTACATTCATAAAACATACATACTACATTCATACTACATACATCATATATACTGCATTCATACAACATACATACAACATGCTACATACATACTACATACATACTACATACAATACATTCATACAATACATACAGTACATATAACATAGAGTACATACTCACCATCACTTGTCACTTTGTTCCCCGAAGCCAGTGTCATCTGTAAAAAAATATATTAAAATAACAAACAAGCGATATACTCCCTGATCCGCAGAAATCCACGAGTATCCCACGACGATCTCCCGTGGAGAACAGCAGCATCAGCTGATGCCACCGCTCTCTACGGGCCCCAGGAATACAGTGACGGGGGTAGGTATCCTTCCGCACTGTATTCCTCCGCCACTGTAAAAAAAAAGTCCCTAGTCTCACTTTATGGCAAAAGCTGCGTGGGAACTTTCTCACACAGCAATGCCAAAAGTGACTTTTTTTTACAGTGGCGGAGGAATACAGTGATACCTACCTCCCGTCATTGTATTCCTGGGGCCCGTAGAGAGCGGTGGCATCAGCTGATGCTGCTGTTCTCCACGGGAGATGGTCGTGGGACACTCGTGGATTTCTGCGGATCAGGGAGTATATTGCTTGTTTGTTATTTTAATATTTTTTTACAGATGACACTGGCTTTGGGGAACAAAGTGACAAGTGATGGTGAGTATGTACTCTGTTATATGTACTGTATGTCTATATGTATATATTGTATGAATGTATTGTATGTAGTATGTATGTATGTAGCATGTATGTTGTATGTATGTAGCATGTATGTAGTATGTATGTATGTAGCATGTATGTATGTTGTATGAATGTAGTATATATGTAGTATGTATGAATGTAGTATATATGTAGTATGTATGTTGTATGAATGTAGTATGTATGTATGTTGTATACATGTAGTATGTATGTAGTATGTCTGTATGTTTGAATGTAGTATATATGTTGTATGTATGTATGTTGTATGAATGTAGTATATATGTAGTATGTATGTTGTATGAATGTAGTATATATGTAGTATGTATGTTGTATGAATGTAGTATATATGAAGTATGTGTGTAGTTTGTATGTATGTAGTATATATGAAGTATGTATGTAGTTTGTATGTATGTTGTATGAATGTAGTATATATGTATGTATGTATGTTGTATGAATGTAGTATATATGTAGTATGTATGTTGTATGAATGTAGTATATATGAAGTATGTGTGTAGTTTGTATGTATGTAGTATATATGAAGTATGTATGTAGTTTGTATGTATGTTGTATGAATGTAGTATATATGTATGTATGTTGTATGAATGTAGTATATAATGTAGTATGTATGTTTGTTTGTTTTTTTTTTTTTTTTTTCACATTCAACACATTAGCCGGATGATGGAACTACTACTGTCCCATCATTGGCTAATGTGTCAATCACTGTCATTGTAGCAGGCACACACACACAACCCCCGGCAGGCCCGCATAGACCCCCGAGAGGCCCGTACAGGCCCGCACAGACCCTCGGCAGGCCCGCATAGACCCCCGAGAGGCCCGTACAGACCCCCGCCCGCACACACAGACACGGACAGTGTCCGCCCACGCACCGCCCACACTCTTCCCCCCTCCCTAACTGGATGTACAAGGAAAGAAAGGGTTTTTTTACTTCCGATATTTCTGTCCCATAGACTTGCATGGGACTTCCGATATCGGAATCGGCGATACCCGATACTTTTTGGGTATCTGTCCGATCCAATCCGATATTTCTCAGTATCGGATGGTATCGCTCAACACTAGTTACCACATAAAGGGTCACTGGTCAGATTTAAAAAATTTGGCCTGGTCCAGAAGGTCAAAACTGGCTGTCACTAAGGAGTTAAATATGTAACGTGCTGTATTTTTTCATACTGTTGTCTATTTTTAATTATATTTTTTTGTTGTTGTTTGCTCTTTTTCCTTTTTGTAGCTTACTTTGGTCATCTACATCATAATGACAGCCAATAATACTACTCAAGATGGAAATGCATGGGCATTATGGGATTTGAACACTTGGTCATCTTTTGATATGATGTATAAATCTTCTGTATTGTTCTAAATGTTATGTTTACAATATGTTTATCAATGCATTGGTGGTCAAATCATTTGTAATTTTCTTCATATACATCCATGCATTCACATCTAAGTTCCTGGTGTGCGTCCTGCTGCTCCTTGCTTCCAGTTTCTATCTGTGGTCTGCACATGTACAGAAACCTTGGCAACGTATCCCAAGTCAATGATCATGCACCGTCTACTTTGATGGCTGTGGGCAGTGCAGTTGGCGCTTGCGGTGCGCATGCGCTGGTGAAGCGGGTTATTAGCCGATCCTGGTCATGTGACCGCAGATCCTTGGACATAAAATGAGCATGAAAGGTCCTTTTCTTTAATATTCCCCCGAGGAAGCTGCATCACGAAACACGCGTTGGTGCTGTATTCGTTAGTCCTGGTGACTGCAAATCAGTTCCATATGGGTAAACGTGCAATATTAGGGAATGACTCACTGACAATTATAATATATAGGTATTTTGGACATAGTACTTCTAAATCCACAGTGATAGCTATATTCATGTTATAGACCATGCACACAACATATTGTTTATCCCTATAATATTTCTGCTGCATTTTTTCCATCAGGACCTACAATTTTGTCCTACTATACAACTTTAAAGTCATCTGTTACTCAGGTATTGGCCTCTGGTTGTCGTCCTCTCTATATGCGTGTGGTTTTTTTCATTGTTAAATAAAGTGTGTATTTCTTCTGCTAACAAACTCCTTTTAGTTGAAATGCTGTATGTACATTTTTGGAGTGGCATCAATATCCACCCCAATTCTCTGGGCCTTAATATGGTTTAGGTGAGCTTTTTGCAAAAATGTACCTAGTGAATCTATTGTTATTCATTGTGTAACAACTTGTCTCTGTTGGTGTGATGCCACCCCCAGAAGAAGGCAGTATGCCGGAAACTCACGTCGGGTTGGCACCACATCCCCACTTAAGGTAATGACCTTTGTTACATAAAGCTCTCTTGTCATCTGTTTTGTCTAGTTCACTTGTTCCTGTTGGTTCCAATCATTCTATATCTAACATTCTCTTGATATCACATAAAGTATCAAATGTATCTATAAGATTTGTTACATGCAGATTAGTGTTGTAAATGCATAACTTGATTTAACCCTTGTTTTATATGTGGGATTGTGGCACCATCTTGTGGGTTTCTGCTTAACATTTTTTTTTAAATGCCTGATTTTATGTAATGTTGTAGTTAGTAAACTCTCTGTATGTTTTTTGCTGTACATGGGTATTGTGTACGTATTTTTCGTATTATTATTTGCTTCCCCTGTACTGAACCTGTTACCCATTCCATTCAGATTCCTTTCTGGTATTTGAACAGTTGTTCTGTGCTGTGACTGACACTTTTAGAAAGATCATTGAAGTTGTGTATAGCAGGGGGTTCCCCAACTCCAGTCCTCAAGGCCCACTAACAGGTCACGTTTTCAGGATTTCCCTTATATTGTACAGGTGATGCAATTATCACCTGGGTAATACTAAGGAAATCCTGAAAACATGACCTGTTGGTGGGCCTTGAGGACTGGAGTTGGGGAATCCTGGTATATAGCAGCGCATACTCCTGTTTCCTCCCACTCTCCAAATACATACAGATAGATATGTGGAATTTGAACTCCAATAGGGACAGTGATGCCGTTGTCTGTTATGGTTTCTGAAACCGAGAGTACTTTTGTGTATAATTTTCTTATGTACTGGCCTGATAGGTTATACATACCCCTGGCCAGTGAGCACTGCCTTGTTCTCCATACACTTGTATGGAGCGATGCCACGCCCGCTGACTGGGAGTGTTTACATTATAACTCATGCATACATTCTGTTACCGGGCCTGAAACGGCGAATCCCCGTAGCGCACAGTTCATTCACTGGGGGATACATAAGTCTGCAGTTACTGCAGACTTATTGGTTTTGAACGGACAAAGCCCTTAAATCAAGATTTACAAATACATTTCTGCGATACGGGATTCAGCCGAGAACCAAACGGATCGTTCCCTATATTGAGGCAGATGGAGTCTTTGTACTGTGTATGTCTTATGACCCAGCAGTATCAGTCTTTTCAGTGGTGCACAAAAGTGCGGTTCACCACAGTTTTCTGTACTTCTGAAAAAGATGGACACCACCGAACAGAGGCTAAACTCAGTCCGCAGTATCTCTGCTGCCTATTTAGTGAATGGATCCGTCAGGATTGTCATCTGAATCGCATATTTCAGATATAGAAGGAAATCCCATTGTAAGTTCTCAGTGCACAGGATAAATGCAAGCCAAGGCTTATAAGTGATCCAAAATATTATGTACCCCAAAATGCCACCCTTTATAACTTAAAGGGGTGATTAGAAGGCATCTATTTAGTCTCATAATCTAAGCTATTTTTTTAATATACTTGCTTTAAAAATTCTGTATTGTTCCCTAACTACACTACTTTTGTATTTTTTTTTTTCTCAACTTCCTGTCTGTTGACTATTTGTTTGAGCATCCCCAGTGCCAGCTGGGATACTCAAACGAAAGCATCATCAGGGGCAGATGCTACTGTCCCTGTTACAGCCCCTGCCACCTCCCTGAAACGAACCGTCATCAGTGACGCTTGTTTCAGGGGCTGGTCTCTGCGCTTTCCCACAGGGTCTCCCTCGGTGCCCGGTCTCTCTCAGTTCCCTGTGTGATGTGCGTGGCATCTGGTCTGCTTATTTGAATAGTAACAAGCCAGTAGCAGAGCCGTATCACTATACCCGGTGTGCAGGAGGACCAGCACCATCCCCCACAGTGACATCACTGGTTTGTGCCAGGTATAGTGACACCACTTTGCTGTCAGCTTTTTACTATTTTGCTAAGCAGACACCAAACTGGTCACAGTGCTCACCACAAAGGGGGAAACTGCACAGTGGGGAAGACATTTCATAAGGGAGACACTTGAGGACAGAGCAGGTACCAGTCCCTGAAACATGCTTCTCTGATAATGCTTCATTTCAGGAAGGGATTAAAACAGTGACGGTAGTATCCTAGAATAATTAATTATTAATGAAGTATATATAATGAAAACTAAATATCAAAATAGCCCCTCTGAAAAAATGGATGGCAGACCATCCGGTGGAAGGTGAAACCGGCAGGTTATCAAAGGGATATAATATATAAAGCAACACACAAAATAAATAAAATAATCAGAAAAATGGCCTTTATTAAAATATAAAACAATAATAGGTGTACACTTTGAACGAATAAAAAGGCATCCCAAATATGTACATGGTATTATAATTATATAATAGGCTTTATAATAGAGCTTTAATAGCCATGCCAAACTGGCTCAATAATAAACAGGTAAAAAATACATGTAATGGCCCCAAAAAATAAGAAATAAATGTAGTGCAATGTGTAGCAAAAGATGATGTTGGCAAAGGCCAACAAAAGATTAAATAAAGTGCACAGATAATATAGACAATGAATGCCAATACATGGTGAAGTGGAACGCCACACAAAGGTAAAAAGCCACACAATGGAAAAAAGTGAGGGGGAACCAAGGATTGAACAATTACCTGATGAGCCAGTAAATGGTGCCTGGTAACGCCCCCCGACGCGCGTTTCAGAGTTGAGCTTCGTCAGGGGCGGGGCGCGTTACCAGGCACCATTTACTGGCTCATCAGGTAATTGTTCAATCCTTGGTTCCCCCTCTCTCTTTTTTTTTTCCATTGTGTGGATTTTTACCATTGTGTGGCGTTCCACTTCACCACGTATTGGCATTCATTGTCTATATTATCTGTGCACTTTATTTATTCTTTTGTTGGCCTTTGCCAACATCATCTTTTGCTACACATTGCACTACATTTATTTTTTATTTTTTTGGGGCCATTACATGTATTTTTTACCTGTTTATTATTGAGCCAGTTTGGCATGGCTATTAAAGCTCTATTATAAAGCCTATTATATAATTATAATACCATGTACATATTTGGGATGCCTTTTTATTCGTTCAAAGTGTACACCTATTATTGTTTTATATTTTAATAAAGGCCATTTTTCTGATTATTTATTTTGTGTGTTGCTTTATATATTATATCCCTTTGATAACCTGCCGGTTTCACCTTCCACCATACCCAGTGTGTACAGTGGTCATTTCAGGAAGGGGGCAGAAGCTGTGACAGAAGCATACAGTCTAGATCACGTGAAGTCATTATTTCCCTCTACTCCTCTTTGGTCAGACCTCATCTGGAATATTGTGTCCAGTTTTGGGCACCACATTTTAAAAAAGACATCAACAAACTGGAGCAAGTTCAGAAAAGAGCGACCAGAATGGTGACCGGTCTGCAAACCCTGTCTTATGAGGAAAGGTTGCAGGATTTGGGAATGTTTAGTTTGCAAAAGAGAAGACTTAATAGCTGTCTACAAATATCTAAAGGGCTGTCACATTGTAGAAGGATCAACTTTATTCTCATTTTCACAAGGAAAGACTAGAAGCAATGGGATGAAACTGAATGGGAGGAGACACAGATTAGATATTAGAAAAAACTTTTTGACAGAGTGATCAATGAGTGGAACAGGCTGCCACGAGAAGTGGTGAGTTCACCTTCAATGGAAGTCTTCAAACAGAGGCTGGACAGACATCTGACTGGGATGATTTAGCGAATCCTGCTTTGAGCAGGGGGTTGGACCAGATGGCCCAGAAGGTCCCTTCCAACTCTATGATTCTATGATCTCAGCCTCTGCCCTCTGATGATACTTTGAGTATTCCAGCATGCACTGGTGATACTCAAATGAATAGTCATTAGACAGGAAGTAGAGAGGAAAAAATACAAATTTAGTTAGGGAACGGTAGGGAATTTATAAAGCATGTACTGTATTTTTCTGACCATAAGACGCACCTAGTTTTTGGAGGAGGAAATTAGAAAAAAATTGAAGCAAAAAATGTGGTCAATTCGGTACTTAATATCCCCTACCCTGATATATATGGTCCCCCTCATCCCCATCCTGGTATGCGTGTCCCCCTCATCTTCATCCTGATATAGATGGCCCCCTCATCCCCATCCTGGTATGCGTGGCCCCGTCATCCCCATCCTGGTATGCGTGGCCCCCTCATCCCCATCCTGGTATGCGTGGCCCCCTCATCCCCATCCTGGTATGCGTGGCCCCCTCATCCCCATCCTGGTATGCGTGGCCCCCTCATCCCCATCCTGGTATGCGTGGCCCCCTCATCCCCATCCTGGTATGCGTGGCCCCCTCATCCCCATCCTGGTATGCGTGGCCCCCTCATCCCCATCCTGGTATGCGTGGCCCCCTCATCCCCATCCTGGTATGCGTGGCCCCCTCATCCCCATCCTGGTATGCGTGGCCCCCTCATCCCCATCCTGGTATGCGTGGCCCCCCTTATCCCTATCCTGGTGGTAGTGGTCCCCCTTATCCCTATCCTGGTATGCAGGGCTCCTTTCTCCATCCTTGTATTAAAGGTCCCCCATCTCCTTACTGGTATGCATGGTCCCATCCTTATCATGGTTTGAGTGGTCCCCATCCTGGTATGCAGAGCCCCATCCTTATCCTGGTATGATTGACCTCAATCCCCATCCTGGTATGCAGGGCCCCATCAGGCAAACATAAAAAAAAAACATTACACTTAACTTACTGCACTCCCTCGCAGCATCTTTTTCTGGTGCCAGCAGCTGCTTTATGCTTGTAAGCAGTGCTTGGCAGGGACGTCATGTGCTGCTTACAAGCCGAGAACAGCTGCCGGAATACTCACTGTTCCCCATGCCCGGACTATATGTGTGGAGGGCATTGAGTATTCATTGCTCTTTAGTAGCATGCACAATGTTAGCTGCAGGCTAGCTGCAGGCTTCCTGCAGCTGCTGGGCGGTCACTTGTCCCCGCTACTAAAGGAAATGAATATTCAATGCATTCCTCGCCTATGGGAGTGAAAAGCAATGATTATTCATTCCCTTTAGTAGCGGGGACATGTAACCACCCGCCAGCTGCAGGAAGCCTACAGTTGACACTGTGCTCACTACTGAAGGGCAATGAATACTCACTGCCCTCCACGCACATCGTCCCGGCGTGGGGAGAAGTGAGTATTCCGGCAGCTGTCCATCTTGTAAGCAGCGCATGACAGAACAAGAAGCTGTGAGGGAGTGGATCCAGGTAAGTGTAATGTTTTTTTTTTTTTTATGTCTTTCTTATGGATCCCTGCATACCAGGATGGGGATGGGGGCCAATCATACCAGTATAAGGATGGGGCCATGCATATCAGGACGGGGATAGGAGCCGATCTTAGCAGGATAAGGATGGGACCATGCATATCAGGATGCTATTAAAGAGAAATAAATATTCACGGCCCTCCATGGCCATGGGCGTGGAATGCAGTGAATATTTCTCTTTAGCAGGGGGCATGGAAGTAAACCGCAGCCTCCGGCTCCTGCCTCCTGTGATTCACTGCTCCAATGCTTCCACTCTCCCACCTCCTCACCACAGCAAGTGCAAGTACATCCGAACTATAAGACACCCCCCTATTTTCCTCCACATTTTTGAAGGAAAAAAATGTTATAGTCCGAAAAATACAGTATATTAGAAAATGGCTTAGTTTATGGGACTAAATATAAAGGGAAAAATGTGTTGCCTTCAGACCACCCCTTTTACACTTAACCCACAAAAAAAAAGTCCCCACTTAGGTCAATTATCTGTTAAATCTCCGTGCCCACCGCCTACTTATTTCCGGAAAGCACCTATGGAGTTAAAATTGTCATTACGCCAGTTGATTAATCACTTGAGGGTGTAATTTTCAAATTGTGATCACCTTGACGTTACTGCTGTTCTGACACTTGGGGGGGAGGGATGGGAGGCTCTGCAAACTATTATTGAAAAATCTGCACCGAAAGTCAAATAGTGCTTCTTCCCTCCTAAGCGCTGCTGTGTGGCCATGCAGTACTGTACTGTCACAGGCGTAGGATAGGTATTGACATGATCATTTGCGAAGAAAGTCTTCCAGCAGATATTTGTTTAGCCATTTTTTCCTGTGGGACTTAATAATCCACTCCTCAGACATAAATGTGTACTTTAGCAGTTTCTGAAAAGCATTCTTCAGAGCACGAAAAAAATGAATCATCTGCGATAAACTGAAAACGTTTATTTGCAGTGTGTTCACTGTGTGGCAGTAATGTCTTTCTTTAGGTTCCTTATAGTAGTTTTACCCACATCACTCACACACACCTTATTTAACATAATAATTTTTGTACATATTGAGTTTGTTTTCCTTGTTAATTCATGTTCTTTCAATTTGTTCTGTTTTTCTAGGATCTGAAGCTTGGCCGCCTGGGGTGTGCTTGCGTTATGTTGGAGGTGATCAGTTTGGACATGTGAATATGGTATTAGTACGATCTTTAGACACCCAGGAAATAACAGACGTCAGTGTGCCAATGTGCAGTCCCAATCAGCCTGGCATGTACCAGGGTCAGTGGAGAATGTGTACTGCTACTGGCTTGTATTTTGGAGGTGAGAATCTTTCTTTACACTCTTTTTTACAGGTACCTTCTTTATTGTATGTAAAGCTAAATCAATCTACATAACAAAATGATGTATCCATCACTCTGATGTCAGTGGTATATAAACATTTTTTTTCTCAGATCTGACATAAGTGCTGTTTATTTTCTGTAACCTTAGAAACAAATTTAAAGTACAGTAATTTTTCTTTACATTTGTCACATTTAAAAGGAATCTGTCACCATATTTGACATATCTAAACGATTAATCAGGGCATACAGGTTATAGACTGCTGAGAAAAGTCCTACCTGTATGTCTCATATCAGCTTTGTTTGTTGATAAATCATCTTTTATCACTTTTAAAGTGACCTCTTCCAGGCTCAGGGGCAGATGGTGATGGGAGATAATTGTGCCTCCAGAGCTTATTTTACATGAAGGTGGAGTTACCGGGGTGGGACAAACACCGAACAGGATAACTGAAATTTGTCTTCTTGCAAACATATTTTTCAGGACAACCCTCCTGACAGCACCGTCAGGAGGTCGTCCTTCATATCCATAATAGGGATAGGAATGCACGAGATTAAATGGCTCCTCCCTTCACCACCCATTAGTGTTTTTCTTGTCCCTATCAGGGAGAGACACATAAGCGGTGCACTCATGTCGCAGAAACAGAATTTTGAGCAGGAGCTCCTGACTGCCGTGGTTAGGAGCTTTGGGCTTGGTGGTGTCCTCGCATCTCTCTTGTTCAGTAGTGTCCGGATGCCCACACCTCACTGAACAAGGGGTCCCTAAGCTCTACTGGCCAGGCTGAAGCTCCTGGTTTGAGCTGGTTCCCCTGCTCACACTGGTCATCACTGCGCATGTCTGGCGTATTCGCCCAACACATCGGCGTGCTGAAGTATTTTTCCGGTTACAGGCGAATGACATGCAAGCCTCTAGTACCCGAAGTGTGTTCCAGTGTGGACCGCACTTCTGGTATTTGCAAAAAACAGAGTGACAAGACCTAATTAAAGGGGAAGTTCCTTTTTTTTTTTTTTTTTGACGATTCAGATGTGAGATGGTACTATTTATTGTAATACCAAAGAGGAGCTGAGTCACCAGTGCATTTAGACAGTCAGCAATGGAATGACAAAACACTGATACCCCTACTAAATCCCTGATACTAGTGAGTGATTTGGAACTTTTCACATTTACTAGGGTTTGTTCTACCTGGCATAGATGATATTATCCCTTTAGCATAAGGCTGTTGCTAAAAGGTTTATTGCCTTTTCAACATCTAAATATCTAAATAGCAGGGGGAAAAATATCACATGCAACATAAAGCTTACTGACCCATATGGGGAAACAATTATGTCCAGAGTATATTGCCACAGTGGTGATGGAAGAACATTCCTCCTTCATGACTGATATGAGGGCCATAATAAGAGAAGGGGTCCAAAATTCCATTACGGCATTAGTTTTCTATCATTTCTCCCAGGCTGCACCTAGGCAAAAAGGCCACGGTTGGAGATGGAGTCAAAGTGAGAGGAAGAGGAATTGTCATATTGACCCTGAATAGGATGAAGGTGACTGATTAACCCCAACCTTACTAGAAGAGATAAGAAAATAGAATTAGTCTTACCGGTAATTCGGTTTCTAGGAACCTTCCATGACAGCCATATCTGAGGATGTCTCCCCGCCCTAATGGGGGACAGGAAACACACAAGAGGTTAAATAACCCTCCCCTTCCTGTTATCTCCAGTATTTTTTCTGGACACACTAGCATGCACAGTATAGTTACCACCAAAGTGCAGGAATCATCCAATAAGAGTATTAGATAGGAAGGGAAATTAGAGCTGTCATGGAAGGTTCCAGAAACCGAATTACCGGTAAGACTAATTCAATTTTCTCTAGTCACCTTCCACGACAGCCATATCGGAGGAGTACCAACAACTTATTTTTTAGTGAGGGACAACAGCCTGCAGAACTCGTCTGCCAAACGTTAAATCCCTGTTGAAATTTAGTCTATAGTGTCTGGTGAATGTATGGCCAGACGACCAGGTGGCAGCTCTGCATATCTGCTCAGAAGATGCGACCCCTCTCTCTGCCCATGATGTTGAAACTGAACGAGTAGAATGGACTTTGAGAGTTGAAGGTGGAGGAGCGTTCTGTGATGAATACGTGAGGCTGATAGCTTGCCTGGTCCAATTTGCAATTGTATTCGTTGCCGCCTTTTTGCCTTTATTCCGACCGGAAAACTGAATGAATAAATTCTGGTCAACCCTCCAATTCTGTCTGCTGGAGGTAGAAGAGAAATATCCTACGGACATCGAGGGTGTGAAAGACTTCTTCCTTCGCATTGGAGGGATTTGGACAGAAGGAAGGCAATACGATGTCCTGGAACCTATGAAAGTTCGAGACTACTTTAGGCATAAAGGAGGGATCCAATCTTAGGGTGATACTATCCTCAGTGATAGTCAAATAGGGTTCTTGAATTAACAGGGCCTGTAGTTCTACACGCCTCGCGCAGTTTTAAGTGTTAAGTTCTTTAGAGACATGGATGACAGAGGCTCAAACGGATCCTTGGTCAAACCTTTAAGAACTAGATTCAAGTCCCAGGGGGGAACATGACTACGAAGTCTAGAACGGATTCTAGTTGTCGAGGTAATGAAGCGTTTGACCCATCGTTGGCCCGCCCGATCTTGATCGTAAAATGAACTAAGAGCTGACACCTGTACCTTCATTGTGCTAGGTGTAACTCCTAGATCTAAGCTGTTTTGAAGAAACTAAGATCTGAGCGATATTAGGATGGAAGCGATCTGGAGTAACTGGGGAACGCCAAGATGAAATTTTTTTCCAAACCTTCCTGTAAATGGCGTTAGTCACGGGTTTCGTACTTCTCTGTAGAGTTTGAATCACTTTCTTAGAAAGGCCTTTAGCCTTCAGAATTCCTGCTAGATTATGTAAAAAGCAAATCAAGGCAGCAAAGATGGAGACAGAGAGACTCATTGCCAGAGAAAGGAAAAATAATCCCAAAATATTCTTTAACTACATAAATACTAAGAAACTAAAAAATGATAGTGTTGGCCCCCTTAAAAATAGTCTGGGTGAAGTGGTGGATGAGGATGAGGAAAAAGCCAATATGCTAAATGACTTTTTTTCAACAGTATTTACACAAGAAAATCCCATGACGGATAACATGATCAGTGATAAAAAAAAAAAATTCTCCATTAAATGTCACCTGCTTAACCCAACAGGAAGTACGGAGGCGTCTAAAAATCACTAAAATTGATAAATCCCCGGGCCCGGATGGGATACACCCCCGAGTACTGCAGGAATTAAGTAGAGTCATAGACCATTATTTTTAATCTTTAAAGATTCCATAATAACAGGGTCTGTACCACAGGACTGGCGTATAGCAAATGTGGTGCCAATATTCAAAAAGGGGACAAAAACTGAACTTGGAAATTATAGGCCCGTGAGCTTGACCTCTACGGTGGGTAAAATCCTGGAGGGTTTTCTAAGAGATACTAAGATACTATACTGAAGTATTTGAAGAAGAATAACCTCATGACCCAATATCCGCATGGGTTTACAAGGGACCGTTCCTGTCAGACTAATCTGATAAGCTTTTATGAAGAGGTAAATTTCGGACTGGACCAAGGAAATGCAGTGGACGTGGTGTACATGGACTTTTCAAAAGCTTTTGATGCGGTGCCCACAAAAGGTTGATACATAAAATGAGAGCAATGGTGATAGGGGAAAATGTGTAAGTGGGATAAGAGCTGGCTCAGGGATAGGAAACAGGGTGGTTATTAATGGAGCACACTTGGACTGGGTCACGGTTAGCAGTGGGGTATCACAGGGGTCAGTATTGGGCCTGCTTCTTTTTAACATATTAATGACCTGGTAGAGGGCATAGAGAGTGGAATTTCAATATTTGCAGATGACACTAAACTCTGCAGGGTAATCAATACAGAGGAGGACAATTTTATATTACAGGAGGATTTATGTAAACTGGAAGCTTGGGCTGATAAATGGCAAATGAGCTTTAATGGGGATAAATGTAAGGTCATGCACTTGGGTAGAACGAATAAGATGTATAATTATGTACTTAATTGTAAAACACTGGGCAAAACTGTCGCTGAAAAAGACCTGGGTATATGGGTGGACGACAAACTCACATTTAGTGGCCAGTGTCAGGCAGCTGCTGCAAAGGCAAATAAAATAAGGGGATGCATTAAAAGAGGCATAGATGCTCATGAGGAGAACATAATTTTACCTCTATATAAGTCACTAATGCGACCACACTTAGAATGCTGCGTACAGTTTTGGTTTCCCGTGTATAAGAAAGACATAGCTGAACTGGAGTGGGTGCAGAGAAGAGTGACCAAGGCTATTAGGGATCTGGGGGGTCTACAATACCAAGACAGGTTATTACACTTGGGGTTATTTAGTTTGGAAAATCAAAGGCTTAGGGGTGATCTTATTACAATGTATATACATATATATTTATATACATATATATTTATATGCGGGGACAGTACAAAGACCTTTCTAATGATCTTTTTACTCTTAGATCTGTGACGGGGACAAGGGGGCATCATCTACGTCTGGAGGAAAGAAGGTTTAAGCATTATCACAGATGAAGATTCTTTACTGTAAGAGCAGTGAGGCTATGGAATGCTCTGCCATATGATGTTGTAATGAGTGATTCCCTACTAAAATTTAAGAAGGGTCTGGATGCTTTTCTCAAAGTATAATATTAAAGGTTATATACACTAGTTTCCTTGATATTGCGTTGATCCAGGGAGCTAGTGTGATTGCCGTATGTGGAGTCGGGAAGGAATTTTTTTTCCCCAATGTGAAGCTTACTGTTTGCCACATAGGTTTTTTTTTTGCCTTGCTCTGGATCAACATGTTAGGGCAGGTTAGGTAAGGATATGGGTTGAACTAGATGGACTGAAAGTCTTCCTTTTACCTTAATAACTATGTTACTGTGTTCAGTAGCCAGGCTGCAAGGTTCAACTTGTGCAGGTCTGGGTGCAGCAGAGGACCCTGGTGAAGGAGGTTGACCTTCTGGGACAGAAGTATTGGGCCTTCCTGAGCCATGTTCCATAGAGCTCCCTACCAGCTTCTCCTTGGCCACATGGGAGCCACCAGGATTGTAGTGACCTGCTCTGAACGTATCTTCTGTAGTGTTCTTGCTATCATGGGAATCAGTGGGAAGACTTAAGCCAGACCTAACTGCCAAGGATGGGAGAGGGCGTCTACTCCCAATGCTCCGTCGGTGGGACTGGGAAAAAAAATGTTTCCACCTTTGCGTTTTGACTGCTGGCAAAAAGGTCCACATCGGGATTTCCCCACCTTGACACCAGAGACAAAAATATTGTTTGGCCCAGGCACCATTCCCCTGGATGAACGTCCTTCCTGCTGAGAAAGTCCGCCTGTGCACTGTCCGATGCCCTCAGATGTACTGCTGATATGGACAGCAAATGTTCTTCTGCCCAGGAAAAAATTCTTGCAGCCACTAATTTTAGATTGAAGTATTTCGTGCCTCCTTTGTGTCGGAGGTAGGTCACTGTAGTTACGTTATCTGAGCAGATGCGTACATGATGATTTCGGACAAGGGTTGATGCTGCCTTCAACGCCTCTTCTGCTTTCTGCTCTCACATTTGAGGAGCTGCCTCTGATGTCTGCGGTCCATACCCCCTGGAAGTGTGATCTCTCCACTATAGCACCCCAGCCTTTGACTAGCCTCTGTGGTGAGGATTTTTAGGGGAAGCTGATCCCAGCTGACACCCGCTGGAGGTTCTGGTAGTCCAGCCACCATAGGAAAGAAGCCTTCACATGACCAAGAAGGGGGGTTCTCTTGGTCAGTGAATTTCGACACTTCATTGAACACCGGAGTACATGGGACTGAAGAATCCGAGTATGGGCTTGAGCCCAGGAGACAGCTTGGATGCATGCTGTAAGTGAACCCAGGATGGACATTGAGTCCCTCAGGGCTGGTGCTGTCTGATCCCTGAACCTGGAGATCCTCTGAACAAGGTCGAGCTGTTGTTCCCTGGGTAAAAAAGACGTTCTTTTTTCTGAGTCCAGGAATATCCCCAAGAACTTCCTCGGTGAAGGTCTGATTTCTCTAAGTTTGGGATCCAACCCAAGGACTGTAAAATTTCCAGGGACCTCTCTACTTCTTGGTTCAGGTGAGTTATGAATGGAGCCACTATTAGAAGGTCGTCTAGGTATGGGACAATGCAAATCCCCTGCTGACGGATGAAGATCATTTCCTCTGCCATAATCTTGGTAAACACTCAAGGGGCTGATGACACCCCGAACGGCAGGACATTGAATTGGTAGTGGTTGACCTGGTGACCCTGGGAAACCACAAACCTGGGGAATTTCCTGTGGTCTGGATCAATCGGGACGTGATAGTAGGCGTCCCTCAGGTCTATTGGCCATAACCCAATTCTGTCCTATGAGAGGGATTGCTGACTTGACTGGTTCCATTTTGAATTGTCTGTACTTTACTACTTGATTCAAGGGTTTTAAGTTTATGATAACTCTGTGCTTCCCTGACGGTTTTACTATTACAAACAGGCGAGAGTAGTGACCTCTGCCTATCTCCTGTTGCGGTACTGGGGAGATCGCTCTTGCTTGTAGAAGTGTCTGTATATCTAACAGCAAGGATTTTTGTAGGTGCGCATGCAGGGATGTCACTCTCTGGCATTGAGGGGGAGGACTCTCGAATTCCAGATTCAGTCCATTGCGAATGATGCGAAGAACACATTGGTTTGAGGTTAGGGATTGCCAATGATCTATGAAATTCAAGAGTCTGCCCCCGACCGGAGAACCGTCATTGTTTGTCCGTGGTACTTTGTTGTTGTTTGGGGGGGGGGGGGGGGGCGGCAAGAATATTTCTGCCCTTACCTCCTTTTGGATAACTCCACCAGCCCATTTTGCCCTTCCCCTTGAATTCCCTCTAGGAGGACTGGTCACGGGGGGGAAAAAAAAAATCGTTTCCTAGGTTTCTTTTGTTCCGGAAGGGACTTCTTTCTCCAAGATATCGTCCAGAGCTGGGCCAAATACATAATTTCCCTGAAAAGGAATCGCACAAAGTTTCGTTTTTGACGTAAAGTCTCCTCCCCAAGATTTCAGCCACAATGTTCTCCTTGCTGAGTTGGAGAGGACTGCAGATTTCGCTGCTACCCAGACGGACTCAGCAGAAGCATCCACTAGGAACCCTGTCGCTCTTTGTAATAGGGGAAGAGAGTCAAAGATTTCTTCCCTGGAGGTCCCCTGAGTGAGGTGATCCTCCAGCGTACGCAGCCAGCGGAACAAGGACCTGGCTACACACGTAGAGGCTACATTGGCCTTAAGCAGGGTTGTTGATGCGTCCCAGGATTTCCTAAGCAAATTCTCTATCTTCCGATCCATGGGATCTTTGAGCTGAGAAGAATCCTCAAATCGAAGAGCCGTTCTTTTAGTTACCCTGGATACATGCACGTCCACTTTAAGGACTTACCATAAGGAGCAATCTCCGTCCAAGGGAAACCGATTTCTCAGATCTGAAGGGACACGAAGTCCCTTCTCGGGAAGGGCCCATTCCTGCATAACCAGATTTCGCATATTTTCGTGAATGGGAAACCCCTTTTTTTCTTTAGGCTTCAGCACCCCAAACATCTTATCCTGTATAGAGTATACTACTTCCTCCTCTTCCAATCCCATAGTGCCCCTCAACATACTAACTAATTCTCCCATATCTTTGGAAGAGAAATAGTATTTCTTGTTATCGGATTTGGAGGCGGAAGTGGAACCCTCATTTTCTCAAGCATTTCTGAGTTAGAGGTATCAATCTCTCCCGAGTCAGATTCCACAGGTGCCAATTTCCTTTTCCTAGTAGGAGGGGGTTGTGGTGTCGGGGTCTGGGAAAATGTCATCATAGAATATTGGACTTCCTGTCTGATGAGTGTTTATATACTGTCCTGTAGGGAGGGCTGCTCTGCATGTAATACATCGTCCGTGCAGGGCTGACAAAGCTTCTTCCTATATGCAGAGGGAAGTCTGGAACCACACACACACTTGTGGCTTGGTAAATGGGCAGAAGCCTTGTCCTCCCTAAAACAGAGAGAGAAGGCATATTAAGTCACCTCAGAGACTACCCTGGACAGAAAAGGGGGGACCAAGCCCGCTACTTACAGCAGGAGGGTGAAACGCTAGGCTCCGCAGAAGCAGGCAGTAAGGGTTTGTCGCAGTCCATGGTCAGTCTGTCAGTCACCTATACAGATAATGGCCTTACCTGAGCGCACTCAGACCAGGATTTAAATAACCGAGGTCCACCAGCGTGTTCTGTGCTCCTCCTCCCCTCAGTCCACAGGTGGGGGTCATTTCAGTCACCCCTCCTCCACAGCTGATTCCCCAGCTGCTCAGCGGCTACCCTATCCCATCACACTCGTGGGTTTGCTGGCTCACTCACCCCCTCGGGTGAGGCCCTGCAAGGGTCGACGGTGCTCCAGCTGCTCTGATGGGGCCCCAGAACCACCTCCAGCGGTCCGGTAAGTGCAGGCCGCACGTGCGTTCCAGCCTGCAATGCCGGTGGGAGGCAAACCGGAAGTTCGGCGCTGGTCCTGACGTCACTTCCGGTGCGCGCGCGGCCCTGGATACAGCTGCATGGGGAGGAGGACGTCGGGGAGCTCCAGGAGGACCCCGGTCGCACATCACTTCCCCGCTTTACCCCACTGAGGGGGCACAGGAGGGGCGGGCAAGGGTCCCGAGTGCCACCAGAAGCGGAGATGGGAGCAGCCCTTTCCACCGAAGGAGAGCAGAGTCCCCGACCATTGGCTGCCCGACATACAGGTAAATGAAATGGTGCCTCCGGTCGCCGGCCACAGCAGCATTATCAGGACCTCTTCATGTCCCTTAAGGGACAGGAAAAATACTGGAGATAGCAGGAATGGGAGGGTTATTTATCTTCCTGTGTGTTTCCTGTCCCCCATTAGGGCGGGGAGACATCCTCCAATATGGCTGTCGTGGAAGGTGACTAGAGAAATACCTTTACTCTTAGGAAGACGCCGATAACGCTCCTACAGGCAGTGAGGAATATGATGAAAGTTGAGGAGAATCACCAAGCCCTCGCAATACAGGATGAGTTGTTCAGGGACTTAAGATCCCGAATGAAGAAGGTATTCCCTGTCAATAAGCACATAAAGGCCATGATCTTAAAGGAGTGGGAAGATGTAGGAAAAAAGACTAATTATACCGAGACATTTCAGATCTTGTCTGCCATTTGAGCCAGAAGAGATGAAATTATGGGAAGAAATCCCTATGAGATAGACATCCCAATAGCTAGAGTGGGCAAAAAGACAATTATCCCATTTGATTCATCATGCTTGAGGGATCCTATGGACAGAAAGGCAGGTTACTCGAGAACATTAGAAAGTGCAGCAGTGATTATTACAGCTAATTTAGCTGCTACCACTGTAGCAAGATCCACCACCCTTTGGATAGAGGAACTAGAGGGTCATCTTATAAAAAAAAAAAAAAAAAGTCCAGAGATGAGATCCTGGAATCCATTGCCTTACTCACAATGGTAAGAGGATTTTTGGCTCATGACTCAGTAGAATCAATTTGGTTTGCCACAAGAAAGTGGGCACCTCTAATACTGTGAGGTCAGCTACATGGCTAAAAACCTGGTTGGGGGAAAGTCACTCAAAGAACAAGCTATGTTCCATTCCCTTTTCCTGGCTGAGTAACATAACAGTAACATAGTTTTGAAGGCTGAAGGAAGACCTTATGTCCATCTAGTTCAGCCTATTTTTAGTGCAGCTGTTCTGCATTGTTGATCCTGGGGAAGGCAAAAAACCCACAGAGTAGAAGCCAATTTTCTCCATAGGGAAAAAAAATCCTTCCTGACTCCTAAGCTGGGTCAACCATCTACCTATAATATTATGTTATTCGTAACCTTCTATACTGTTACTCACAAGAAAAACATCCATTCCTTTCTTAAATTCATTCAGTGAGTTGGCCATCACCACTTCCTCAGGAAGAGAATTCCAGAGCCTCACTGCTCTTACCGTGAAGAACCCTCTTCTATGCTGGTGCAGAAATTGTCTTTCCTCCAAACGAAGAGAATGCCCCCTTGTTCTTGTCACAGTCCTTGGTACAAACAGTTCATTGGAGAGATCGCTGACCTCTGATATACTTGTACATATATATTAGGTCTCCCCTAAGTCTTCTTTTTTCTAGAGTAAATTTTTTATTCGTAACCTTCTATACTGTTACTCACAAGAAAAACATCCATTCCTTTCTTAAATTCATTCAGTGAGTTGGCCATCACCACTTCCTCAGGAAGAGAATTCCAGAGCCTCACTGCTCTTACCGTGAAGAACCCTCTTCTATGCTGGTGCAGAAATTGTCTTTCCTCCAAACGAAGAGAATGCCCCCTTGTTTTTGTCACAGTCCTTGGTACAAACAGTTCATTGGAGAGATCGCTGCCCTCTGATATACTTGTACATATATATTAGGTCTCCCCTAAGTCTTCTTTTTTCTAGAGTAAATAGACCTAATTTTGATAACCTTTCTGGGTATTGTAGTGAACCAACTCCATTTATCATTTTAGTAGCCCGCCTTTGAACCCTTTCAAGTTCAGTAATGTCTTTCTTGAGCACCGGCGTCCAAAATTGCACACAATACTCCAAGTGTGGTCTGACGAGTGATTTGTACAGAGGGAGAATTATGTTTTCATCTCGTGTCCCCAGACCTCTTCTAATGCATCCCATGACCCTATTTGCTTTGGTGGCAGCTGCCTGACACTGGGCACTCCAATTTAGCTTCTTATTGACTAAGATGCCTAAGGGTATGTGCACACGCTGCGGTTTTGCTGCGGTTTTGGCCCTGCAGAACTGCAGCAGTTCCGCAGACATGGTACTTTACCATGTTAGCCTATGGGTTTTCAAAACCGCAGTGCTCACGCTGCGGTTTTTTACCTGCGGAAAAGCTGCGTTTTTTTTCCGCAGCATGTCAATTGTTTCTGCGGATTCTGCTGCGGTTTGCCACCTATTCCATTGTCCAGGTGTCAAACCGCAGGGCAAAACCGCAGGTCACTTTACCTGCGGTTTTACCTGCGGTTCTGCGAGAAAAAACCCGCAGGTGAATCTGCAGTGTGTGCACATATCCCAAGTCTTTTTCCATGTCTGATTTCACCAGCAGTTTCCCATTTAGTAAGTAATTGTAGCATCTGTTTCTCCTTCCCATGTGCATAACCTTACACTTATCTGTGTTAAACCTCATTTGCCATTTTTCAGCCCAATTCTCCAATTTACTCAAATCTATCTGTAGTTGCAAACTGTCCTCCTTTGTGGTAACTACCTTACATAGTTTTGTATCATCTGCAAATACTGATATTTTACTGTGTAAGCCATCCACTAGATCATTAATAAATCATAGAATGGTAGAGTTGGAAGGGACCTCCTGGGCCATCTGGTCCAACCCCCTGCTCAAAGCAGGATTCGCTAAATCATCCCAGTTAGATGTCTGTCCAGCCTCTGTTTGAAGACTTCCATTGAAGGGGAACTCACCACTTCTCGTGGCAGCCTGTTCCACTCATTGATCACTCTAACTGTCAAAAAGTTTTTTCTAATATCTAATCTGTGTCTCCTCCCATTCAGCTTCATCCCATTGCTTCTAGTCTTTCCTTGTGCAAATGAGAATAAAGTTGATCCTTCTACAATGTGACAGCCCTTTAGATGTTTGTAGACAGCTATTAAGTCTCCTCTCAGTCTTCTCTTTTGCAAACTAAACATTCCCAAATCCTGCAACCTTTCCTCATAAGACAGGGTTTGCAGACCGGTCACCATTCTGGTCGCTCTTTTCTGAACTTGCTCCAGTTTGTTGATGTCTTTTTTAAAATGTGGTGCCCAAAATTGGACACAATATTCCAGATGAGGTCTGACCAAAGAGGAGTAGAGGGAAATAATGACTTCACGTGATCTAGACTGTATGCTTCTGTTAATACATCCTAGAATTGCATTTGCCTTTTTTGCTGCTGCATCACACTGTTGACTCATATTCAGTCTGTGATCTATTAGTATACCCAAGTCTTTTCCACATGTGCTGTCACTTAGCCCTATTCCTCCCATTCTATATATGCTTTTTTCATTTTTATTGCCCAGATGTAGTACTTTGCATTTCTCCCTGTTAAAAACCATTCTGTTAGTTGCTGCCCACTTCTCCAGTTTATTTAAATCTTTATGAATCCTCTCTCTCTCTTCTCTAGTATTAGCTATCCCTCCTAGCTTTGTGTCATCAGCAAATTTAATCAGTTTACCCTCAATTCCTTCATCTAAATCGTTGATAAAGATGTTGAACAATACAGGGCCCAGGACAGAGCCCTGTGGTACCCCACTTGAGACATTCTTCCAACTGGATTTGCAGCCATTTACGACCACTCTTTGGGTCCGATCACTAAGCCAGTTATGAATCCACCTAACAGTTGCCTTGTCCATTCCATACTTAGTCATTTTTTCAATAAGGATTGTATGAGAGACTTTGTCAAATGCTTTGCTGAAGTCAAGATATACTATATCTACAGCATTTCCTTGATCCACCCAATCAGTAATACCGTCATAGAAGGAAATTAAATTAGTCTGACATGACTTATTAGTTACAAACCCATGCTGACTCTGTTTAATCACTTCATTCTTATCCAGGTATTGACATACATGTTGTTTAATAATTTGTTCAAAGATCTTTCCTGGTATAGAAGTCAGACTCACCGGCCTATAGTTGCCTGGGTCCACCTTCTTCCCCTTTTTGAAGATAGGAACAACATTTGCTCTTCTCCAGTCTTCTGGCACTTCTCCTGTTCTCCAAGAATTTTCAAAGATTATGGAGAGGGGTTCAAAAATTTCTTCTGCTATCTCCTTCAGTACTCTGGGGTGTAATTCATCTGGACCTGGAGACTTGAATTCATTTAGGTTAGCTAAGTGTTTCCTCACTATCTTTCTGTTTATAGATATCCTGGATTCTTCTATTCCCTTAATAGGACAGTGAATAACAGTTGATGTTACATTTCCTTTCCTTACATTTCCTTTCTATATATACATTTCCTTTCTATATTAAATAGTAGGGGGCCCAATACAGAACCCTGTGATACCCCACTAGTAACCCTGGCCCAATCTGAGTATGCACCATTAATAACCACTGTTTGTTTTCCATCACTAAGCCAGCTACCTACCCATCTACACACATTTTCCCCTAGCCCAAGCTTTCTCATCTTACTTACCAATCTTTTATGTGGGACAGTGTCAAATGCTTTAGAGAATAAGAGTCAGTGATAAGCGGTCATAGAGGAGCGCTTAGGAAGCAACCCAGGGGCAGACAAAAATGTCAGGTCTCCACCGAAGCTCCAGCCGAAAACCTCCAATTGATCGCTTCAACAGTTTAATCAATAGAGAAAGCTTTTGGATATTCAAGCTTGGCACACTTGCCCCTGAAGGCCTGAATTTAACTATAGATAAAGTGACCAGATAACTTTGCCTTTTTAGCATCAGTGCGTTTTTATCTTGATGCTATTGTTTACATGCTTTTATTATTAATATGGGTTCTCGCTTTTTTATTGGTCTTTTTACTGGTCTACTAACCTGCTAATAATTTTATTCATTTTTATCTATATTATTTTATTGCTCCTTTTTGCACATTTTATACATTTAAAACTTGTTTACCTCATGCTGTTTTATCTCACGTTTTATGTAAAGGGCATGTCACACTAAGCGATATCGCTAGCAATATCGCTATAATTTGTGATGTTATAGCGATATTGCTAGCGATATCGCTGTGTCTGATACTTACCTACGACCGGCTCCCCCGCTGGTTATAGTTGATCGCGCGAGAACGTCCAGGACTGTTTCTCGTCGTCAGCTTCCTGCGGCGCTTCCTGCTGTGACGACGAGCAACGCGTGGAGCCGGGCGGGAGGACGCAGGATCGCCTGGTGTGACAGGTAAGTAGCGACCCCCGTCCCCAGCGATGTCGCTAGTGAGATCTGCCTGTGTGGCAGCTCACTAGCGACCACTTAGCGATGTACCAGCAATCCTGACCGCGTCATATCACTGGTCGGGATCGCTGGTACATCGCTAAGTGTGACAGGGCCTTTAGTTGTTTTTATTTCTTATATGATGTCATCTTGTCGTAACATGTGACTATCATAACATGTGAATGTTTTGACTGTTGTGATTGGCTGCCACCCATTTAAATACCCCATCCCCTATGTCATTAATAAACTTCCACCTGATGAAGACGGATCCTCCGTCGAAACGCGTTGTGGTTTAACCCCATCTCTTGTCTGAGTCTCTTTCCTGCGCTCCTAAGACCATTTCCATTTTCTCAAATGCTTTAGAGAAGTAGAGATAAATGACATCCAATGATTCTCCTTGGTCCGTTTGAGAGCTTACATCCTCATAGAAGCTGATCCGGTTAGTTTGACAGGAGCGATCCTTCATAAATCCATGTTGATATGGAGTTAAACATTTATTAACATTGAGATATTCCGTAATGGTATCCCTTAGAAACCCTTCAAAAATTTTACCCACAACAGATGTTAAGCTTACCGGCCTATAGTTTCCAGGTTCCCTTTTACACCCCTTTTTGAATATTGGTACCACATTTGATTGCCGCCAATCAAAAGGAGCAGACCCTGTTTCTATAGAGTCTTTAAATATAAGGAATAGAGGCCTGTCTATCACATTACTTAACTCCCTTAATACTCGAGGGTGAATGCCATCAGGGCCTGGTGATTTGTCAATTTTAATCTTACTAAGGCGGTTCTGCACTTCTTCCTGGGTTAGGCAAGTAATACTTAATGGGGAGTTTACATTATCACTCTGCATTTCCCCTGGCAAATCCTTTTCCTGTGTGAACACTGTTGAGAAAAAAGTACTTAAAACATTTGCTTTTCCCACATCGCTCTCTATGATTTCACCCTCATTGTTCTTTAAAGGGCCGACACCATCAATTTTAATCATTTTACTGTTTATATAATTAAAGAATAGTTTGGGGTTTGTTTTACTTTCCTTAGCAATGAGTCTCTCAGTTTCCACTTTTGCTAAATGTATTTGTTTTTTACACATTTTATTTTTTTCT
The DNA here is from genome assembly GCF_039654945.1 of Dendrobates tinctorius. Lineage (NCBI taxonomy): Eukaryota > Metazoa > Chordata > Amphibia > Anura > Dendrobatidae > Dendrobates > Dendrobates tinctorius. The sequence continues at coordinate 18,213,903 of NW_027361713.1, read as the reverse complement.
CTATAACTTTTTAATGCTTCTTCATTGCCTTCTTGTTTTTAAATGCCTTGTTCTTGTTATTTATTGCCCTTTTAACATCCTTATTTAGCCACATTGGTGTTCTCCTGTTCCTAGCCCTTTTATTTCTGTACAGTGTGGCTAGCTCGCAGTGGGTGTGTAAAACTGATTTAAATATTTCCCATTTATTTTCTGTACTCCTATTTTTGAGGACATTGTCCCAATCAATTCGGCGAAGGTCCCCTCTAAGCTGATCAAACTTTGCTTTCCTGAAATTCAGCGTTTTTGTAACCCCCTCCAGGGCACCTTACTGAAGGACAAGTGGAATTGTATTATATTGTGGTCACTGTTCACTAGGTGCCCATCGACTCATACTTCTGTTATTCTATCTGGCCTGTTGCTTAAAATGAAGTCCAGAAAGGCTGTCCCTCTAGTTGGGCCCTGCACAAGTTGTGACAGATATTGGTTTCCTTTTTGAGATACGCAGGTTTCAGTTTCCCCGTCTTTGTCGGGGTAGTTGAAGTCCCCCATAATAATCACCTCATTGTGATTTGCTGCTTTGGCTATTTGTTTCAATAATACATTTTCAGTAGTTTCTGTTATATTTGGTGGCTAATAACAAACCCCTATGAGGATTTTATTACTTTTCCCTCCTTGTATTTCCACCCATAGAGACTCCACCTCTTCATTTCCCTCTTGTATATCTTCTCTTAGTGTGGGCTTTAAAGTGGACTTTATATATAGACAGAATCCACCCCCTTTCCTTTTTTTACGATCCCTCCTAAACAAATCATATCCTTGCAAGTTAAGCCTCCCAGTCATAGCTGTCGTCTAACCATGTCTGTTATTCCTACTATGTCGTATTTTTCCTCATACATTACCAACTCCAGATCTTCAATCTTATTGGTCAGGCTTCTTGCGTTGGTCAGCATGCAGGAAAGAAGTTTTGTTTCCTTTTTCTTAGCTTCCTTCTGAGTACCCTGTCTTGGGTCCGCTTTACCACATCTAATATCCTTGATTAGTTTGTCCTTCTGCTGCATGTTCTTGTCTGCTGTTTTTCCTCCCATCCCCTCTTCTTCTAGTGTTTGGTCCAGTATTGGATTATATACTAGAATGAGCCTGAGATGAAAAAAAAGGGTCTCTAGAAATTCAATCCAAAAAGATAAAGTCCTTTCAGAGACCCTGTTCTTATCTAGAGCCAGAGTATACAGGTAAAGGGAAAACTGGTAGATGGAGCTACCGCAAAAAAAGGCAGAGGAAGGAATACCTTTCATCAATCTGACAACTAACACAGGGAGATAATGATTCCAAGGCAGTGAGGTGAAGACTCCAATCCTTTTACAAAGCCCGGACAGACGTATCCCAGAATGCATGGATACTTCAAATAATATCCAAAGGATACAGGGTAAAGGTGATGCAGATCTCTCAAGGAAGGTTCCACCTTCTGGTTTCCCAGATCCTAGTCCTCGTAAATCTACGAAAGTTTGCTACAGGATGTAAAAAAGTTGGTGAACTCAGGAGTAGTGATACCAGTACCAGAAGCAGAATTATGTCTCACACTACTCAAATCTGTTTTCCATAAAAAAAAAACCCGGGGACAAATTTTTGCACAATTATGCAAGGTCAATTATACCATGTAGAAGGTCAGTACTTACAGTGTACCTGCCCAAAGCAAGGTTATCTCACGTCGTCAAACCTCAGATCTCCAAGCAGTCTGGGAGACGTTGAAGAGATGTCATTTAAATGTCAAGGATCAACACATCAGAATTTTGTCTGACAATGCCAACGACCGTAGCCTTCCTCAGACATCAAGGTGGCCCTAGACATCACCATCTAAAAGCTTTGGCCAAAAAGATTCTTCGTTGGGGAGAAAAGACAGTCCTATCAGTGATGACCATACACCTAAAGGGATCTCAGCCAGAAGGAGATTCAACAATCAGAATGTAAACTGAACTGGGAAGAATTTCATTGCTTAAGCCATCGCTAGTGTACTCAGATAGACTTGTTGCCACAAGGGGAGATGCAAAAGCTCAAAAATTCTCCCTGAATCAGATAGACAACCCAATAGGAATATATTCTTTGTCCCAAGTATGAAACATGGACTTGACATGTCCCTTTCCACTCTTACCTCTAATTCCTGCAGTACTTAGGAAAGTCCAGGAGTATCAGTCCAGGGTAATAGTGATATTACCATTTTTGCACTAGAGAAGATGGTTCCCCCTGGTAAAGAAGATGGCTTTATAATACCCGATCTTTCCAGCAAGTCATGATCATCCCAATGTGACATACCTGCAAATCTCTGCCTGGATCCTGAAAGGCAGATCTTGAGATCCAGAAGGGTGTCAGACTCTGTCATATCCCCTATACAGAGGCGTTGGAAGACAGTGATGTCTGCAATATGCATGAAGGTCTGGAAGAAGTTTTGTGAACAATACCAGTAAATGGTGGATATCTTTAGCCCGAATATTCCAGCAATACTTGACTTACTCCAAACGGCAATTGATAAAGACTTAAGACTCAGCACTTTGAAGCTACAAATATTCGCTTTGAGTGCCTTCATGGATTATCCACTAGCAAGCCATCCCTGGATTGAGATATTTAAGGCTACAGGTAGGATTAGACCCACAGTTAAAGTCTCTGTTCCTCCATGGGACCCTAATTTTGTTTTGAACAACCTATGTAAACAACCGTAGGAGACTCTAGAAGACTCGGACATCAAATCTCTCTCCTTAGCCCCATTCTGACATCAGACGTAATAATCAGTCCATGTGACCTGGGCCTATTTGACCAGGGACGGAATATTACGTACGCGATAGCACCGCTGGCTGTCAGCTGATTCTGACAGCTGACACCCTCCACTAAGTGCCAGGAATGATCACTCACCGCTCCAGGCTCTTTAACCCCCGAAATGCTGCGATCAATCATGATCGCAGAATTCCTGGAGTCAGCAGATGGCTAACAGCCCCTCTGCCTTTTGGATCGGCGTGACTTGGGGCCCCGATCGTTGCCATGGTGACCGGATGTCATACGGGTCATCAGAGCTAGGAAACTTGCTGATCATGTGCAGCACATAATCAGCAACTTTCCCTGTCAGTGCAGAGCTCACAGTTTGTACAGCATGGCGATGCTGCTGCTTTAACCCCTTCATGACCAAGCCTATTGTGACCTTAATGACCAGGCCATTTTTTGCAATTCTGACCAGTGTCCCTTTGAGGTAATAACTCTAGAACGCTTCACCAGATCGTAGTGATTCTGAGATTGTTTTTTTCGTGACCTATTGGGCTTCATAATAGTGGTAAATTTAGGTCGATAATTTTATTTGTGAAAAAAACGGAAATTTGGTGAAAACTTTGAAAAGGTCGCAATTTTCAAATTTTGAATTTTTATTCTGTTAAACCAAAGAGTTATGTGACACAAAATAGTTACTAAATAACATTTCCCACATGTCTACTTTACATCAGCACAATTTTGGAAGCAACATTTTTTTTTTCGTTAGGAAGTTAAAAGGGATAAAAGTTGACCAGCGATTTTCTCATTTTTTTGCAACAAGATTTACAAAACCATTTTTTTAGGGACCACCTCACATTTGAAGTCACTTTGAGGGGTCGATATGGCAGAAAATACCCAAAAGTGACACCATTCTAAAAACTGCACCCTTCAAGCCACTCAAAACTATATTCAAGAAGATTATTAGCCCTTCAGGTGCTTCACAGGAACTAAGCAACGTGGAAGGAAAAAATGGACATTTTAACTTTTCCAACAATAATTTTATTTTTGCATCAATTTTTTCATTTTCACATGGGCAACAGGATAAAATGGATCCTAAAATTTGTTGGGCAATTTCTACTGAGTATACTGATACCTCATATGTGGTCAGAAGCCACTGTTTGGGCGCACGGCAGGGTGTGGAAGGGAAGGACCACCATTTGACTTTTTGGAAAAGTAATTCCAATCGTTAGCGGTTGCCAGGTCGCATTTGGAGAGCCCCTGTGAGCCTAAACATTGGAGCACCCCCACAAGTGACCTCATTTTGGAAACTAGACCCCCCCAAGGAACTTATCTAGATGTGTGGTGAGCACTTTGAACCCCCAAGTGCTTCACAGAAGTTTATAACGTAGAGCCGTAAAAATAAAAAATCATATTTTTTTTTTACAAAAATGATCTTTTTGCCCCCAATTTTTTATTTTAACAAGGGTAGCAAAAGGAATTGGACCCCAAAAATTGTTGTGCAATTTGTCCTGAGTAGGCTGATACCCCATTTGTGGGGGTAAACCTCTGTTTGGATGCACGGTAGAGCTCAGAAGGGAAAGAGCGCCGTTTGACTTTTTCAACACAGAATTGGCTGGAATTAAGATGGGACACCATGTTGCGTTTGAAGAGCCCCTGATGTGCCTAAACAGTGGAATCCCCCCCCACAAGTGACACCATTTTGGAAACTAGACCCCCTAAGGAGCTCATCTAGATGTGTGGTGAGCTCTTTGAACCCCCAAGTGCTTCACAGAAGTTTATAACGCAGAGCCGTGAAAATAAAAAATAATTTTTTCCTCAAATATCATTTTTTAACCCCCAATTTTTTATTTTCCCCAGGGTAACAGGAGAAATTAGACCCCCAAAGTTATTGTGCAATTTTTCCTGAGTACGCTGATACCCCATATGTTGGGGTAAACCACTGTTTGGATACATGTGGGTGTTGTGAGTTCATTTTCCCCTTCACTACTGAGGCCCGATGAACTCCCTCTTCTGGTAAAGAAAGGTAGTGAGCCTGATTATCAAACACCTGAGCCTAATGATGATGACTGGCTGAGTGGAGTTACTGACTGGATATAAGGCTGCCAACGCCCTTCTGCCCTGCGGGTGATTTCTCTGTGGGATCCTTGGAGACCAGTCTGAATTCCTGCTCTTCTAAAGCTAAGTTTTTCTGCTTGGCTTTTTGCATTTGTGCTTTGACTTTGTTTTGTTTTTCTGGATTTCTGCCATTCCCTGCTGGGGTGAGCTGAATTCCTTTAGCTCTGTCTTCTGAAAATAGCTGAGTGCTGATTTAGTTTTTGAAGCCTAGCTGCTTCAGGGTCATTTTCCATATCAGCTTGTTGGCTTATGTCTTTGATAGGGTTTTGGCAGATTGCAGACAGCACCCTTCCTTTCCTGTTCTGTTTAGTTAGCTTGGGCCCCATCGTTTGCTCAGCCTATCTTTCTATCTGTGTGAGTGTTTTTTCATCTTGCTTCACCGTCATTATATGTTGGCGGCTGCCTTTTACTTTGGGGTCTGCTCTGGGGCAGTTTAGATTTCCTTTTCTGTCTTTAGGCTATTTAGCTCTCTGGCTGTGATCGAGGGGTCTAGGGCACCGTAGGAACCCCCCACGGCTACTGCTAGTTGTGTTGATAGGCTTCAGGGGTCTGCAATCTGATAGTTGCCAACTTCTCTGGTTTTCTGGACGTAGCTTCTATTTTTGTGTCTGCCTCCTACGGTGACTCGTTCATAACAGAATCACCCGCCATACCGCAGATCCTAGGGTACTCAATAGCAGGAAAGAATTGTAAAAAAAAAAAAAGTGTGTATATTTTTTCCTCTATATCTCTGAGGCCGTAGGGGGATTTTTTTTTTCTCTCAATGGAGATAAAGCAATTGTCTGATCGTGTGGAGCAGCTCGCTGCGGAAGTGCGGGGAATTTCCGCCTACCTTGCTCATTCACATACTGCTGAACCAAAGATTCCTACACCTGATGTATTTTTTGGGGATCGGTCTAAATTTTTGAGTTTCAAAAATAATTGTAAATTATTTTTTGCCTTGAAGCCTAACTCGTCAGGGAGCTCCGCGCAGCAGGTTAAAATTGTCATCTCTTTGCTGCGTGGCGATCCCCAGGATTGGGCGTTTTCTTTGAAACCAGATGATCCTATTCTGACTAATGTGAACGCATTTTTTCAAGCCTTGGGGTTGTTGGATGACGAACCTAATGCCATTGATCAGGCTGAAAAGACCCTGCTGGCATTGAACCAGGGTCGAGATTCTGCAGAATTGTACTGTCAAAAATTCCGAAAGTGGGCGGTACTTACTACCTGGAATGATAATGCCTTGGCTGCTCTCTTTCGGAAGGGGATGTCAGAGGCCGTAAAAGATACTATGGTGGGATTTCCTGTTCCCTCTGGTCTTGACGATTCTATGTCATTAGCCATTCAGGTTGATCGGCGTTTGCGCGAACGCAAAACTGCACGAGAAGTGTTGCCACCTGTTGAACAAATGTCTGAACCTATGCAATGTGATAGTTTTGTCCAGAGAGCAGCGTCAGGAGTTCAGAATAAGCTGTGTTTTTTCTGTGGAGATGCCTCGCATATTATTTCTGTCTGTCCTAAACGAGAGAAACGCTTTGCACACACGTTTTCTATTGGTGGTGTTCAACCTAAGTTTCTTCTGGCTATTACTCTGATCTGCTCCCTGTCCACATTTTCCGCCAAGGCTTTTGTGGATTCGGGAGCAGACCTAAACCTAATGGACTTGGATTTTGCTAAACGTTGTGGATTTCCGATGACACCTCTGCAGACGCCTATCCCTTTGAGGGGGATTGATGCTACTCCTTTGGCTAAAAATAAACATTAGTTTTGGACCCAGGTGGTAATTCGGGTCGCCCCAGACCATCAAGAAAATTGCAGATTTTTGGTGTTGCATAATCTGCATGATACTATTGTTCTGGGGTTTCCCTGGTTACAAATTCATAATCCAGTTTTGAATTGGAAATCTGTGTCTGTGGTGAGTTGGGGTTGTCGGTGAGGCTCCGGTGTTTTCCACCTCTCCTCAGTCGCATGATGTTCCTGATTATTTGGCGGACTTTTATGATGTATTTAGTGAGAATGAGTCTGCGTCTCTGCCTCCTCATAGGAGTTATGACTGTGCAATTGAACTGAGCCCGGGGTGTAAATTTCCCAAGGGTCGGCTCTTTAATTTATCTGTACCCGAGCACGAGGCTATGCGATCCTATATTAAGGAGGCGTTGGAGAAGGGTCATATTAGACCATCCTCGTCACCCTTAGGTGCCGGGTTTTTTTTTGTAGCCAAAAAGGATGGATCATTAAGACCTTGTATTGATTATCGTGCCCTCAACAAAATTACTGTTAAATATCAGTATCCGTTACCCCTGATTTCTGATCTATTCTCCAGAGTTAAAGGTGCTTGCTGGTTTACCAAGCTTGACCTCAGGGGGGCGTATAATCTTATTCGCATTAAGCATGGGGATGAATGGAAGACGGCGTTTAATACTCCGGAGGGACATTTTGAGTACCTGGTGATGCCTTTTGGGGTCACTAATGCCCCTTCTTTCTTCCAGAGCTTCATGAACGATATTTTCCGAGATTTTGTCGATAAATTTTTGATTATCTATCTGGATGATATTTTGATCTTCTCCAAGGATTGGGATTCTCATGTGGAACATATTCGGACTGTGTTCCGGATCTTGAGGGAGAATTCCCTGTATGTCAAATGATCTTAATGCCTTTTTGGAGTACAGAGGATTTCTTTTTTGGGATTTATTTTGTCTCCGTCAACTATTGAAATGGACCCGGCCAAGGTACAGGCCATTTACGATTGGGTTCAGCCCACTTCTTTGAAGGCCCTCCAGAAGTTTTTGGGTTTTGCTAATTTTTTCGGAAATTTATAGCAAAATTTTCTAGTATTGCCAAGCCTTTGACTGATTTGACTAAGAAGGGTGCTGATGTGTTAAATTGGTCTCCGGAGGCGGATTCTTCCTTTCAGGAGCTGAAGCGAAGATTCACCTCCGCCCCGGTTTTGCGGCAACCTGATGTCTCACTTCCGTTCCAGGTAGAGGTGGATGCTTCTGAGATTGGTGCCGGAGCTGTTTTGTCCCAAAAGGATCCTGTAACATCTAAAATGAATCCCTGTGCTTTCTTTTCCCGAAAGTTCTCTCCATCTGAACGTAACTATGATGTGGGGAATCGGGAACTGTTGGCCATGAAATGGGCATTTGAGGAGTGGAGACATTGGTTGGAGGGAGCTAAGCATCAAGTCGTGGTCCTCACTGACCACAAGAATTTGATTTACCTAGAGTCGGCTAAGCGCTTGAACCCTAGACAGGCTAGGTGGGCCTTGTTTTTTACACGTTTTGATTTTGTGATTTCTTTTCTTCCTGGAACTAAGAATGTTAAGGCAGACGCGCTCTCTAGGAGCTTCTTTGCTGATTCTCCTGTGGTGACCAAGCCTGCTACCATCTTAGGCGAAGGGGTAGTTCTTTCTGCCATCTCGCCCGATTTGAGACGTGCTCTGGAAGAGTTCCAGGAGGACAAACCTGAGCGTTGTCCCAGTGGAAAGTTGTATGTTCCTGACCAGTGGAAGAAGAGAGTGATGTCTGAAGTTCATTGCTCTGCTTTGGCTGGTCATCCAGGTATTTTTGGTACTAGAGATCTGGTGAGTCGGTCTTTTTGGTGGCCCTCCTTGTCACGTGATGTCAGGAATTTTGTGCAGTCCTGTGGGACGTGCTCCCGGTCTAAATCGTGTTCTCGCTCTAGTGGGTTGTTGATGCCTTTGCCTGTCCCCAAGAGGCCATAGACCCATATTTCAATGGATTTCATCTCTGATATGCCTGTCTCTCAAAGGATGACTGTTATTTGGGTGATTTGTGATAGGTTCGCTAAGATGGTTCATCTTGTACCACTCCCTAAGTTGCCGTCTTCCTCTGAGTTGGTGCCCCTGTTTTTGCAACAGGTGGTTCGCTTGCACGGGATTCCTGAGAACATTGTATCTGACAGAGGAGTTCAGTTTGTGTCTAGGTTTTGGAGAACTTTCTGTTCCAAGCTGGGAATTCAGTTGTCCTTCTCCTCTGCTTTTCACCCTCAGACCAATGGGCAGACAGAGAGAACAAACCAGACCTTGGAGTCATATTTGAGATGTTTTATTTCTACTGATCAGGATGATTGGGTTTCATTTTTGCCCTTGGCCGAATTTGCTTTAAATAATAGAGCTAGTTCTGCCACTTTGATGTCACCTTTTTTTTGTAACTTTGGGCTTCATCCTCGATTTTCTTCAGGGCAGGTGGAGCCCTCTGCCTGCCCAGGTGTTGACACTGTGGAGAGAATGCACCAGATCTGGGACCAAGTGGTGGATAAGTTATCTCTCTCCCAGGAAAAGGCCCAGCGGTTTTCCAACCGACATAGGACCATTGGTCCCCAGTTTAAGGTTGGTGATATGGTGTGGTTATCATCAAAAAATATTGCTATGAAGGTGGCTTCTCCTAAGTTTAAGCCTAGATTTATTGGACCTTACAAGGTTTTGGAGATTATTAATCCGGTCTCTTTTCGTTTGGCTCTTCCTGTCACATTTAAAATCCATAATGTGTTCCATAAATCTTTGTTGAAGAGGTTTGTTGAACCTGTTCTTCCGGGGGTGGCACCTCCAGACCCTGTGTTGGTTGAAGGTAACGTGGAATATGAGGTAGAGAAAGTACTGGATTCCCGTCTGGCTAGACGGAGACTCCAGTATTTGGGTAAGTGGAAGGGTTATGGTCAGGAGCCCCGCCGTCAGTCATGGGGGGGGGGGTCGGATCACGGTCTCCAACCATGTCTGATGCTATTGCAGCATCGGCCATGGCTGGATTGTAATATTTCACAAAATAACATTGGTGAAATATTACTATCGCTCTGGCTGTTTCACTTTTAACAGCCAATCAGAGCGATCGTAGCCACGGGGGGACTAAGCCACCCCCCCGTGGTGAAGTACAAAGGGTCCTGTCACTGCGGGTCGGGTGACCTTTCAGTGACCCCAGTCACCCGACCCGCAGGAGGGCAATTAATTCATGACGCCACAAAGGCGTCACTGGTCGGATTGGCACAGCTTTTCATGACGCCTATGTGGCGTCATTGGTTGGGAAGGGGTTAATTAGGGGGCAGGTCACTGAGGGATCAGCGACCTGTCAGCAGTCTGCATTATCAATATCTAATCAGAGCACCACATAAAGGCCCCACCTGCAGACCCCCCTGCAGCATGGGCATATCATTGACACAAAACTGAAAATCAAATATACAGTATAAAGCTCAATGTGGGTGTATGTATGTGTGTCCGGGATTGGCATCCGCACCGTCGCAGCTGCAGCCACAAAATTTGGCACAGTCACACGTCTGGACCCTGAGAGCTTCATAGGTTATGTTGTGAAGTGAAATTTTAACCCTGCGCATTCCAATTCACCAAACAATTTTACCCCTATCTACATAATCGGGAAAAAGTGTATGTATTGGCATCTGCACCGTCGTAGCTACAGCCACAAAATTTAGCATAGTCACACGTCTGGACCCTGAGAGCTTCATAGGTTATGTTGTGAGGCGAAATTTTAACCCCAGTGCGTTCCAATTCACCAAACAATTTTGCCCCTATCTACATAATGGGGAAAAGTGAAAGGAAAAGTGTTGGAGGCAAATTGACAGTTGCCAGATATGAACAAGGGGGACTTAAAGAATGAGAGTGATGGCACCAAAGAGTATATACTGTACAGTTGCTAAGGTGGGGCCCTTACATGGGATACTCACCACACACGGGGATATGAACACACACAAAATGTGCCACACTACCACTTGCTTCAACACATATACCACCCTCAGCAAAGATTTCACCACACATACACCAACCTCGCCACATAAAAGTCGAAACACAAAAGTCGCCACTCAAAACTTGCCACGCTGTCCCAGAGCTGTTTAAAAGATGAAAAATGAGCTGTGATTGGTTGCTATCAGCAACAGTTTTCTTTGTAGACAGTTGTGGTAACTGAGGCCTATTATTCTTATCATTTCTATGGTGTTATTGTCCTTCTGTAAAGCTGGAAATAACACAATTTTCACTTCACCCATGACAGCACCACCTGAGAGAGGGATCCGCCCCGCCAGGACAGGAGCCTACTGAAATATAAGGGGCTGCACCTCTCCCCCGCTTCAGTTGGGTTCCTGTCCTGGAACGGGATCCCTGTCTGACAGCGGCGGTGCCTGTCATGGATGGACCCAGGTCGGTGGACTGGAAGCGCAGTCCCCGGGGTTCCTCCTGCAGGCCCCGGATTCGTGCGGGTGCGGTATGGCGGCCTCAGCAGCGGGGCTCTACTCCGTGCCTCCCTCCCCCTGCGTGCGCCCGATCCTTCTCCCTGGGACGACAGGGGAAGCCGGAGGCGGCTTCCGGCGTCTGACGTCAGCGGAACGATGCACCCTGGGAGTGCGCCGGCTGACGTCACAGACGCGACGGCAGCATGGCGCCTGGTGCGGCGCCGGCCGCAGTAAGAGGAAAAGCGGCTGGCAGTCGCAGGGGGGAGGGGTACCGAGACCAGCAGCCGCCCGAGCCACAGATCGAGGAATTCCTCGAGGTCGAGAGAACGCAGACCGCATGCTCCAACACAGCCTCCGAGTCCGGTACCCGACTTTGTGGGTGGTGAGTGATCTTCGAGAATGTTAGACCAATATCAATAGGGTCCTTCTTGCGTGTTATTTTTTTCCTTAGGGAAAGGCAAAAAAGCACGGAGCAAAAAGAATAACAGAGAGTGTGCTATATGCCAGAGCCCCCTAGCGGAAGATTGGCAAAAGGACCTTTGTGCCAGCTGTATCTTGCGGACTATGGCGGAGGAGGTGCCGAGCCTGGCAACTAACCTCAGATCAGTCATAAGGTCTGAGGTACAAGGCTCACTTAAAATATTATTAAAGAAAAAGAAAAAAAAGTAGGAGAGACTCCCCAACTTCTTCGTCAGACTCTTCCTCGTCGGAATATCAGGTCGAAAACAGGTCCTCCTCGGATAATGATACGTGGGGAAGGCCGTGTTTTCCGGTAGATGATACAGACGCTCTCCTTAAGGCCATTAGGACAACCATGGGCCTACAGGAGGAGAAAGCAACTAAGTCACTAGAAGACGTAATGTTTGGGGGGTTACAGGAAAGGAAAAAGCGCACCTTTCCGGTTAATGAGAAAATTCAGGCGCTCATTGAAAAAGAGTGGAAGAAGCCTGAAAGATCAGGTAGTCTTCCCTCCTCCTCAAAAAGGAGATATCCCTTTGAGCCTAAAGATACGGAAATATGGGACAAGGTCCCAAAAATTAATGCAGCAGTATCCAGATCATCCAAAAGGTCGGCCCTGCCCCTAGAAGACTCAGGAGTGCTGAGAGAGCCTCTAGATCAAAAAGCAGACTCCTACCTAAGACATGTATGGGAAGCAGCGGCAGGGGGACTGAAACCAGCAATAGCCGGCACCTGCACAGCCCGCTCCTTAATGATCTGGTTACAGCAGCTAGAAGAAAAACTCGCATCCAAGGTGTCAAGGGAAAAAACTTTGGGAGATATGTATCTTCTACATGGAGCAGCCGCCTTTTTGGCCGACACCTCTGCCGATTCCATGAGATTGACGGCGAGGGCAGCGGGGTTATCAAACGCCGCAAGGCGTGCATTATGGCTTAAAGGCTGTCCTGGAGACCTACAATCAAAAGCTAAATTATGCTCTCTTCCATGTGATGGACAATTTCTTTTTCGGAAAAATTTAGACGACATCCTGGAAACAGCAGGAGACAGGAAAAAGGGCTTCCCCAGATTTACGGGAGATCAAAGAAGGCCGCCCCTTTCGGAGGGGAAAATTCAATAGGGGCCGTCCTCCGGGGATCGAAAAAGATGGGAGGACAAAAGAAAGAGTCTGGATTCATGTTTGGGGGATCCGCTTCATCCGCAAAGAAGTCCCCACAATGACGCCGGTATCCCTGTAGGGGGGAGACTGATGCTCTTTTATCAGGCCTGGGAAAATATATCTTCCAACACCTGGATTTTAAAAATAAAAAAAAGGTCTAAAATTTCCTTTTTTTCAACGGCCGAGAGCATCGTTTTGGGTGAACCCCGTCAGGAAAGGGTTAGAAGAGCAGTTGACCCTAGAGACAGAGATCCTAAGTCTGCTGGACAAACACGTTCTGATCGAGGTTCCAAGCAAACAGGAAAGAAGGGGTTTCTACTCACCCCTTTTCCTAATAAAAAAACCGGATCATTCATTCAGGACGATTATAAACCTCAGAGGCCTCAACCAATGGATAGAAAACCAGACCTTCAAAATGGAGTCAGTAACTTCGGCCATAAAACTATTACACCACAATTGTTTTATGGCCGTAGTCGACTTAAAGGATGCCTACTACCACATCCCGATCCATCCAGAGTACCAAAAATACTTAAGGGCAGCTCTCTACATCCAGGGCAACCTCAGACATTTTCAGTTCAGAGCCCTTCCATTCGGCATATCCATAGCCCCGAGGGTGTTCACGAAGGTAGTAGCAGAGATGACAGCCTTCCTCCGAATCCACAATACAATTATAATACCCTACTTAGACGATTTTCTAATTGTGGGCAACTCGGAACGCCACTGCACAGAACAGGTGGAAAGGGTAACAAATACCATACAAAGACTGGGCTGGATGGTGAATGTCAAAAAGTCGATACTACAACCCCTAGAAAGGCAAATGTTTTTAGGGTTCATCTTGGACTCGGAACAGCAAATGTGTCTTTTACCAGAGGCCAAGGTGGAAAAGGTGAGGAATATGACCCTGGCAGCAATAGACCAACCTCACATGACCCTGGGAGGGGCGATGTCCTTACTAGGCAGTCTGACAGCCTGTATTCCAGCGGTCAGATGGGCACAATTGTATACCCGTCAACTGCAAGCAGAGATCCTATCAGCACAGAAATTGCTAAAAGGGCGTTTAGAAGGAAGGCTGGAACTTTCCTTAAAAGTCAAAAACTCTCTCAGATGGTGGCTAGACAGAACAAACCTAGTAGCAGGGACATTATGGCACAGGCCAGTATCCGATGTGATTCTGACGGATGCAAGTTCCTCGGGGTGGGGAGCACCCCTGAGGGCACGGGCAGCCCAGTGTCCCTGGGGACACCAAGAACAAAGCGCATCCTCCAACCTAAGAGAATTAAGGGCGGTAAACAAAGCCCTAAGGATATTCATCCCCAGTCTAGAAGGCCGCAATGTCCAGATCATGTCAGACAACAAAGTGACAGTGGCTTATATCAACCACCAGGGAGGGACAAGGTCACACTCCCTATTGAGCGAAACCAACAAAATCTTTCGCAGAGCAGAACGATACCTACACTCTCTAACGGCCTTACACATCAGAGGGGTGGAGAACATACAAGCAGATTTCCTAAGCTGCAACACATTGAGGCACGGAGAATGGGCCCTAAATCACTTAGTGTTCCAGAAGATAGTACAACTCTGGGGAGAGCCAGTAATAGACCTCTTTGCCAACAAAAACAGGCAGGTAAAAAGATTGTGTTCATTGAACCCAAAAGAAGACCCATGGGCAGTGGACGCATTTCAAATTCCGTGGAATATCGAACTGGGCTACGCCTTTCCTCCGGTAGCTCTAATCCCAGCAGTGGTGAAGAAAATGAGAGGATCAGGTCAGAGTGATCTTAACCCCGTTCTGGCCAAAAAGACCCTGGTTCTCACTACTGCAGATGATGTCCCTCTCAGATCCATGGGTACTACCAGAGATTCCAGACCTGCTAGCTCAGGGTCCGGTATTCCACATGCAAGTCAAGGGGTTCCATCTGACGGCGTTGAATTTGAGAGGTCACTTTTAAAAAAAAAATAGAGGGTTCTCCCCTGGGTTGATTGCTACACTGATGAAAAGTAGAAAGCCAGTAACAACTAATATATACGGTAGGACATGGAATAAGTTTCTGCAGTTCCTAGGAAGACCGTTAGACCAAGAGCCCCGATCAAGGCCATCTTAGAGTTCTTACAGTCAGGACTACAGCTAGGCCTAGCAGTAAATACACTCAAAGTACAAGTTTCAGCGCTAGACGCTCTATATAACTGCAGTATAGTAGCAAACAGATGGGTAGCCAGATTCATTAAATCCTGCCAGAGGTCTAGATCAATCCTTTTGCCAAAAATAGCTCCCTGGGATTTAAACCTTGTGTTAGAAGCTCTCACGAAGGAGCCATTTGAACCAGTGCAACAACTACCAGTAAAATCTTACCCTAAAAACCATTATTTTAGTTGCCCTTACATCAGCACGTAGAGTGAGTGACTTGCAGGCCCTCTCAGTTAACCCACCTTATACCCAGGTGTACCAGGACAGGGTTGTCCTAAAAACAGACCCTGCTTATTTACCGAAAGTTGTATCAGATTTTCACCGAAGTCTGGAAATTGTCCTCCCCTCCTTCTGTGACAATCCAAAAAACCCAGGAGAGGAGAAATTCCATAATTTAGACGTTAAAAGAGCCCTCTTAGAGTATATATCAGTAACTAGCCAGTGGAGGAGGTCCCAGTCCCTATTTGTAGCCTTCCAGGGTGCCAGGAAGGGTTACGGAGTATCGAAAGGGACTATTGCCAGATGGATTAGGGAGGCCATTAGTGTAGCCTACTTAGCTAGTGGTGGTCCGATTCCTGACGGCATCAAGGCTCATTCCACCAGAGCCGTGGCGACCTCCTGGGCTAAAAAAGCAGAGGTATCAATTGAGCAAATTTGTAAGGCCGCTACCTGGGCCTCACCCTCAACCTTTTTTAAACACTATATATTAAATCTATCCTCCTCTGCTGACTTAACCTTTGGTAGAAGGGTGCTGCAAGCGGTGGTCCCTCCCTACGGTGTTCGAAGTCTCCAAAAATCTCTCAGGTGGTGCGGTCATGGGTGAAGGGAAAACCACCATGGTTACTTGCCGGTAGCCGGTTTTTCCGGAACCCATGACAGCACCCGTATATTCCCCCGTCCTTTTTCACCGAATGGGTGTGCACGTTTACAGGGTGTATTTGTGTGATGTGGTGTTGGATAAACATGTAACTAACCGGGAAGTCCTCAATGCTCTGTAACCAACTGAAGCGGGGGAGAGGTGCCGGCCCTTATATTTCAGTAGGTTCCTGTCCTGGCGGGGCGGATCGCTCTCTCAGGTGGTGCTGTCATGGGTTCCGGAAAAACCGGCTACCGGTAAGTAACCATGGTAGTTTATTACTGTGCCAACACAGACTGCAGGGGGAAGCCCAGTATCACACAGGATAGGATTAGATACATGGCTCAGCAGTCAGTATCACACAGGATAGGATTAGATACACAGCTCAGCAGTCAGTATCACACAGGAGAGGATTTTATGTGCAATATAATCATTATAATTTGTTATAACTAACCACAGTTGGTTACTATGCCCAGGCAACGCCGGGCTCTTCAGCTAGTAAAGAATAAACAACAACCACAAGACGGATTTCATCAACCAAGGTATCATTTTAATCAATATAATGGCGCTGACCTGACAGTCTCTGTAGGTTACTGTGCACAATCCTGCTGACAGGTTCCCTTTAAGTATACATGTAAAACTGTTATGACTCTGACCAAATATACTTGGACAAAGCATTGTGCAAAGTTCTTTTAACAGGTGATAGAGTGAAAGGATACAAATGGCAGAATAAAATATTATCCTGTAACACTAGTAAAAAGCACTCCTTTTTTCAGTTAATCCTTTTTTTATTGCATCTCAATTCTAAATGCATAAAAATAACTACCAATACGAATTGTGTGATCCAGTTTCCAGCACCACTCTGGTCATCTTCTTAAAAATGAGACTGCAAATAGCACAACATGAGGACCAGGAGTTTCTTTCTTAAAGGAGTGTCAACTCTTAGGAAATATAGCTTGAAACTGCTTAAAATACATAAAATGGCAAACTCAGCAGCTACTCTGTCTTCATGAATCTATCATTGTCTTATTGACGCTTCTCCATTACTAAACCGTGGGCTTGATGTCACCGGACAATACAACGGTGACATCAACCCACAAATATGAATCCCACTTGCTGCCGCCACAGGTCAAGTGGGGAGAGCCTGGCAAAGTGCCAGAAATGGCGCATTTAATATCCATGCCCCCTTATCAGCTTGAGAGTACCACTCCATCGGTCTACTTTAACTTAGCTAGTTGTCACCGTGACCCCATGCAATTTTTTAAATTATTTATATAAATAAAAAAACATTCTGTGGCCCCCTCTATTCTTGATAACCAGCCCCACAGCAGTCAGTTTTCCCTCACTGGTTATGAAACATACAGAGGAACCCACGCCGTTTTTTGTTTTTAATATTTAGAGTGCATACCCCGGTTGATGAATACTCTCTTTATCTGCTGTCGCTGTTATTAGTGTCAGCAGGCTTAGGCTGATGGGAGTAGTACTTTTTACCTCTGATCAGAACTGTGGACTCATGCGGTCATTTGACAGCCCGGGAACCATGGCTGTCTGACCGTCAGGAACGACGATAAGAAGCATTGTTTGCCAGCGCTGTCATGCATATGACAGCTCGAGAAACACCCGGTATTCTGGGTGCCAAACCAGAAGAGTAACAGACTTCATGGTGAAATCCATGTTTGGGGGTCCATGCCCGAACAGTAGGTGTTCGGTACGGACCCCGAACTTTGTTAGAGTTCACCCATGTCTGCTATTAATGTGACCTCACCACTGTAGGCAAAACATAGGGACCAGAGCAGACATAGTGTCTGTGCTGGACCCAAGGAGTGGTAAGTACCTGCTGAGTTTATGTAGTATACACAGTACAGTTTGAACCCCACTTCGGTAAAAGTGGACAACTTATATAATGTAGGTGTATGGAGCTTTATTCTAAGTGTCATAGATTTACTTTGGGAAATTACACCGCTCCACACTCATGATGACTCTATGTGAGTTGGCCTTTTGTTGACCCTATGTGAGTTGGCAAAGCTGACTAGTGGGTTATGCGGTTCAGAAGATGCTCAGAGCACGCTGGAAACCGTACAAGACTGTGATTAGTTAATATTGACACGTACAGTACATTACAGCGGTGTTATGAAAGGATTAGGTTATAAAGTTAGCTTGTAGTGCTTCTTTAACGGGAACTGTTTACAATAAAAATGGTATCTGATCTGCAGGTAAATCTTGTAGCGCAGTAGGGGCTGGTGAGATTAATTTGTCTACATTTTTGTAGGAAAAGTTTTAGTAAAATTTGCATTTTAGTCATTGAAAGCCCTGGTGTTTGTATTCATGAGTCCAGTGGGTGGTCCTATTCAGTGATTGACAGTTTTTCCTGTAAGATTGTACAGAGATGGCTGTCAATCATTAGTAGCACTACCCACTGGACTTCTGTGCATACAAACACCAGGTATGTCAATGAATAAAATGCAAGTTATACTAAATCTTTTCCCACAAACCTACAGTTGTGGCCAAAAGTATTGACACCCCTGCAATTTTGTCAGATAATACTCAGTTTCTTCCTGAAAATTACTGGAAACACAAATTCTTTGTTATTATTATCTTCAGTTAATTTGTCTTAAATGGAAAAACACAAAAAGAATTGTCCTAAAGCCAAATTGGATATAATTCCACACCAAACATAAAAAAGAGGGTGGACAAAAGTATTCGCACTGTTCGAAAAATCATATGATGCTTCTCTAATTTGTGTAATTAACAGCACCTGTAACTTACCTGTGGCACCTAACAGGTGTTGGCAATAACTAAATCACACTTGCAGCCAGTTGACATGGATTAAAGTTGACTCAACCTCTGTCCTGTGTCCTTGTGTGTACCACATTGAGCATGGAGAAAAGAAAGGAGACCAAAGAACTGTCTGAGGACTTGAGAAACCAAATTGTGAGGAAGCATGAGCAATCTCAAGGCTACAAGTCCATCTCCAAAGACCTGAATGTTCCTGTGTCTACCGTGCGCAGTGTCATCAAGAAGTTTAAAGCCCATGGCATTGTGGCTAACCTCCCTAGATGTGGATGGAAAAGAAAAATTGACAAGAGATTTCAACGCAAGATTGTGCGGATGTTGGATAAAGAACCTCGACTAACATCCAAACAAGTTCAAGCTGCCCTGCAGTCCGAGGGTACAACAGTGTCAACCCGTACTATCCGTCGGCGTCTGAATGAAAAGGGACTGTATGGTAGGAGACCCAGAAAGACCCCACTTCTTACCCCGAGACATAAAAAAGCCAGGCTGGAGTTTGCCAAAACTTACCTGAAAAAGCCTAAAACGTTTTGGGAGAATGTTCTCTGGTCAGATGAGACAAAAGTATAGCTTTTTGGGCAAAGGCATCAACATAGAGTTTACAGGAGAAAAAAAGGCATTCAAAGAAAAAAACACGGTCCCTACAGTCAAACATAGCGGAGGTTCCCTGATGTTTTGGGGTTGCTTTGCTGCCTCTGGCACTGGACAGCTTGACTGTGTGCATGGTATTATGAAGTCTGAAGACTACCAACAAATTTTGCAGCATAATGTAGGGCCCAGTGTGAGAAAGCTGGGTCTCCCTCAGAGGTCATGGGTCTTCCAGCAGGACAATGACCCAAAACACACTTCAAAAAGCACTAGAAAACGGTTTGAGAGAAAGAACTGGAGACTTCTAAGGTGGCCAGCAATGAGTCCAGACCTGAATCCCATAGAACACCTGTGGAGAGATCTAAAAATGGTAGTTTGGAGAAGGCACCCTTCTAATATCAGGGACCTGGAGCAGTTTGCCAAAGAAGAATGGTCTAAAATTCCAGCAAAGCATTGTAAGAAACTCATTGATGGTTACCGGAAGCGGTTGGTCGCAGTTATTTTGGCTAAAGGTTGTGCAACCAAGTATTAGGCTGAGGGTGCCAATACTTTTGTCTGGCCCATTTTTGGAGTTTTGTGTGAAATGATCAATGTTTTGCTTTTTGCTTCATTCTCTTTTGTGTTTTTTCATTTAAGACAAATTAAATGAAGATAATAATACCAAAGAATTTGTGATTGCAATCATTTTCAGGAAGAAACTGAGTATTATCTGACAAAATTGCAGGGGTGTCAATACTTTTGGCCACAACTGTATATAATATTATGCTCAGGTTCTTCTTCTTTACATCATGCTGTCCACAGATTGGATCCATGTACAACATGACCAGTTCCCATTAAGATCATTATATCTTACTTCAGTCATTAATACCTTTCAATTTTCTTTTTGTATCAGATGTGATTTGGGTTATCCTAAGTGTGGAGGCTGGTGGGCTCCTAGGTGTCACACAGCAACTCTCATCCTTTGAAACAGAGTTCAACACTCAGCCGCATCGCAACCTTGCTGGGGATTTTAACCCCTTTGCTTCGCCTCAGAAGAGTCGTTCCACAGATGGAGAAAACATGAGCACCTGGACATCTGAAACAAAGACTCCTGAAGGAGAACAGAATGGACTTTCTCAGACAAATGTAAATATATGTTCAACGGATCATCAAACCAGCCATTCTGTAGCAACATATAGAGAGGTGAGGCAAAATGTGGAAAAATGAAATAAAACCTAAATATTGCAGCAGGAGAGAAATGTGGACTTTGAGTTGTGCCATGCCTTTCTGTTCTTCTCAGCCAATTACTGTGCTATAAAAAGGCTAAAGCCATTTGCCTATGGTCTAGCAGTCTTAATATTCCTCTGCTTGGCATCTCATCTTGATAATTTTTATTTCAGCAAGTTACGTAGTTGTTGTGCATCATGTACATCTATATATAATTTCCTTGAATTGTCAGTCGTCCACTTCCGTCTGGATGTCCCCGAATCCCACAATCCACCACGCCAACCGCCATATTGAAATACCCAAGTGACGCTGCCAGGACCCCCCCCCCCCCCCCCATCGGACCCGCCACTGCCTGCCCAACACCTCCGTCACAGCCGGTAGGAAAGACCGCGGCTAGCCGGAAGGACGCCCCCCCCCCGCCACTGGACCTGCCGCCGCTGAACTCCCCACCGCCGCTGCTGGACCCGCCGCTGCCTGCCCACCATGTACACACACACACGTACACGCACACATGTACGTACACGCACACATGTACGTACACACGCTCACATGTACGTACACACGCTCACATACACGTACGTAGACACACGTGCTCACATACACTCACCTGCTCACACACACACGTACTCGCATACACACACACGTACTCGCATACACACACACGTACTCCCACACGTACTCCCATACACACACACGTACTCCCATACACACACACGTACTCCCATACACACACACGTACTCCCATACACGCACACGTACTCCCATACACGCACACGTACTCCCATACACGCACACGTACTCCCATACACGCACACGTACTCCCATACACGCACACGTACTCCCATACACGCACACGTACTCCTACTCCTACGCACACGTACTCCTACTCCTACGCACACGTACTCCTACTCCTACGCACACGTACTCCTACTCCTACGCACACGTACTCCTACTCCTACGCACACGTACTCCTACTCCTACGCACACGTACTCACACAAACGCACTCACATCCACACACACGTACTCACATCCACACACACAGGTACTCAAACACACACGTACTCACATATGCACTGTCACAAACCCACCGCTGACACGGGTATGTCATGGATGGGGGAATGCGACGCACTGCCGACACATGGCTATCACAGGCACAGTGGTGGGGGCTTATCTTAGTTATCCCACCAATGGCACAATATGACAAAAATACAGCAAGCTAGTCTTGCCCTAACAATTTATTGCAGGGGGTTATTTTGGATGCCCCACCACTGCTAACAACCTCCCAAGAACTGCGGGGATTTTAGGTATATCCCTCTTTCTCAGTTCCACTTTGGAACTCGCTGCTCTCCAGCACCCCCCTTATCCTCAGGTCAGTCAGGGAACTACACCTAGGATAATTAGTCGCCGGACGGGCTGCTTGTTGTGCACAGGCGATTAGACCGCTGCAGTAAGGGAATTATCAATGCTCTGGCCGCAGCCACCCATTCAGCATATAAGACCCTTCCGTACTGACAGCTAGCCCAACCAACCAAGACACACCACGCTGCCACCAGCTCCCGGTTTCTCTGCTTAAGGTATAGCCTTAATAGAGGGGTTCGAAGCCAGCCCAATCAGTAGCGTAATTATCTAAAGCAGAGGTCCCCAATGTCAGTCCTCGAGGGCTGAACCAGTGCAGGTTTTCAGGATTTCCTTACTATTGCACATGGATTGGAATCATTACCTAATGTGCAATACTAAGGAGATCCTGAAAACCTGCACTGGTTCAGCCCTCGAGGACTAACATTGGGGACCTCTGATCTAAAGGCACGTGTTCGTTTCTTAGAGCATGAAGACAGACTGATAATTTTATGATTTATTCCCCAAAGGCGGGCAGTGATTACATAGATAAAAAGTTTTACAAAGTTGAGACATCAGATATGTACATTGCAAATCTAATATATAAAGCTCAAGTGTGTGTGTGTATGTATGTGTGTATGTCCGGGATTGGCATCCGCACCGTCGCAGCTACAGCCACAAAATTTGGCACAGTCACACGTCTGGATCCCGAGAGTGTCCTAGGCTATGTTGTGAGGCAAAATTTTAACCCCGCGTGTTCCAATTCACCAAACAATTTTTCCCCTATCTACATAGTGGGGGAAAAAGTGTGTGTATCAAGCCCCGCCCCTCATTATGATGTCATAATGGTTGCCATGGCGACGCTGATGTCGTCATAGGTTGCAAGCCCCGCTGCTCATTATGATGTCATAATGGTTGACTATGGGATGGAGGATGTGTGATGGGTATATGGGCACTCGACTATGGGATGGCGAATATGTATGATGTGTATATGGGTATGGGACTATGGGATGGAGGATGTGTGATGGGTATATGGGCATGGGACTATGGGATGGAGGATGTGTGATGGGTATATGGGCACTTGACTATGGGATGGAGGATATATATGATAGGTATATGGGCACGGGCCTATGGGATCGTGGATATGTATGATGGGTATATGGGCACAGGACTATGGGATGGAGGATAATTATAATTTGCTATAACTAACCACAGTTAGTTACTATGCCCGGGCATCGCCGGGCTCTTCAGCTAGTATAAAATAACAGGGATGAAAAGCAAAAATGAAACTTAGTTGCTTAACGGTCTTTAGGCAAGCCATGTGGTCAGGGGATGGGCCGCCAGCCATACATCTCCCGACATCAATGAACCTCTTGGCATGAAGTCTCTGGCAGAACTGACTGGTTTGTTCAAGGGAATGCCTTATGGCCTCTGCTGTATGACATCACAGAAGGGGTCGGCTGGGGAGGTTCTGCCCCCTACTCTTAAAGTTATGATTTAGCTACAAAACTTATCATGACTATATCTAGCCGAGGAAAGCTCGTATAAACACGCATATGGTATTTGTTGTAGTTCGTTGAAAACAATAAAACAAAACCAAACATGCAGTAGTTAGGACACTCCATTTGGGAGTAAACCATATCTCAGTTTCAGGGGGTGTTGGAACCGTGAAAATTAGGGATCAGAATACTGGGTTTGTGCCCTACGCAGAGATGTGGTTTTTATATCCCTGTCACATATGGTTCTTACGAGAGAGCTTCTTTTAATACTTCCCATTCATATGCTTGCCCCGCATGGTATAAACAAAGACTTCCTTTCCTGGCTTTGCAGGGAGGGGGGAGGGAGAGAGAGACAGCTGCTTGCAACAGCAAATGTCCGGTGTCCTATTACCAATGCAGACACAGAGCTGTAAGTGAATAAGGGTGGTTTTCAGCTGACAGGCAAATTTTCTCATCAGTAGAGTATCAATGGGGGATTCTAGAATATTCTAGCAAAATCATATCTTAAACATTACATACACACACACGTACTCACATACACACACGTACTCACATACACACACGTACTCACATACACACACATGTACCCACACACTCACATACTGACACACACGTATTCATATACACACGTACTCGCATACACAGGTACATACACACACACACACACACGTACTCACATATACATACACACACGCACTCACACACGCACTCATACACACACGTACTCACATACACACACGTACTCACATATACACACACACAGGTACATACACGTACTCACACACACACTGTCACAAACCCACCGCTGACACGGGTATGTCAGCGGACGGAGGGATGTGACGCACTGCCGACACACAGCTATCACAGGCTCAGTGGGGGCTTATCTTGGTTATCCCACCGCTGGCACCATGTGACAAAAATACATCAAGCTAGTCTTGCACTACCAATATATCGCAGGGGGGTTATTTTGGATGCCTGACCACTGCTAACAACCTTCCACGAACTGCAGGGATTTTAGGTATATCCCACTTTCTCAGTTCCACTTTGGAACTCACAGCTCTTCGGCGCCCCCCTTATCCTCAGGTCAGTCAGGGAACTACACCTAGGATAATTAGTCGCCGGACGGGCTGCTTGTTGTGCACAGGCGATTAGACCGCTGCAGTAAGGGAGTTATCAATGCTCTGGCCGCAGCCACCCATTCAGCATATAAGACCCTTCCGTACTGCCAGCTAGCCCAACCAACCAAAACACACCACGCTGCCACCAGCTCTCGATTTCTCTACTTAAGCTATAGACTTAATAGAGGGGTTCGAGGCCAACCCAATTCAGTAGCGTAATTATCTTAAGGTGCTTAAGTTCGTTTCTTATAGCATAAAGGCAGACTGATAAATTTACGATTTATTCCCCAAAGGGGGCAGTGATTGCAAAGATAAAAAGATGTTAAAAAGTTGAGACATTAGATTTTTACATTGCAAATATAAAATAAAAGGGGATTAACATAGATCAACACTTACAGTTGCTTAATGGTCTTTAGGCAAGCCATGTGGTTGGGGGATGGGCAGCCAGCCATATATTATTATTATTATTATTATTATTATTATTATTATTATTATTATTATTATTATTATGCATTTACATAGCGCCATTTATTCCATGGTGCTTTACATGTGTAAAGGGGAAATATAGACACAAGTATAATAAACATGTGTAAGACAAGGGACACACAAGTACATAAGGAGAGGGGACCCTGCCCGCCAGGGCTCACAGTCTACAGGGATGGGTGAGGATACAGTAGGAGAGGGTAGAGCAGGTCGTGCGGTGGTTCAGTAGACCGAGGATCATTGCAGGCTGTAGGCTTGGCGGAACAGGTGGGTCTTCAGGTTCTTCTTGAAGGTTTCTGTTGATGGTGAGAGTCTGATGTGTTGCGGCAGGGAGTTCAAGAGTATGGGGGAAGCACGGGAGAATCTTGTATGCGGTTGTGGGAAGAAGAGATAAGGGGGAGTAGAGAAGGAGATCTTGAGATGATTGAAGGTTGCGTGCGGGGTAGGTACCTAGAGACCATGTCACAGATGTATGGAGGAGACAGGTTGTGGATGGCTTTGTATGTCATGGTTAGGGTTTTGAATTGGAGCCTCTGGGCAATAGGAAGCCAGTGAAGGGCCTGGCATAGGGGGGAGGCTGGGGAATAGCGGGGAGACAGGTGGATTAGTCGGGCAGCAGAGTGTAGGATGGACTGGAACGGAGCCAGAGTGCTAGAGGGGAGGCCAGAGAGTAGGAGGTTGCAGTAGTCGAGGCGGGAGATAAGAGCATGCACTAGTGTTTTTGTGGTTTCGTGGTTGAGGAATGAGCGGATCCGGGAAATATTTTTGAGTTTGAGGCGGCAGGAGGAGGCAAGGGCTTTGGATATGTGGTTTGAAAAAGAGCGCAGAGTCGAGGATCACCCCAAGGCACCGAGCGTGCGTGACTGGGGAAAGAGAGCACCTGTTGACATTGATGGATAGGTCTGGTGGAGGGGTAGAGTGAGATGGGGGTAAGATGATGAATTCTGTTTTGTCCATGTTCAGTTTGAGAAAGCGAGCAGAGAAGAAGGCTGAGATATCAGACAGACATTGTGGGATTTCCGTCAGTTAGGAGGCGAGGTCGGGGCAAGATAGGTAGATCTGCGTGTCATCGGCATAGAGGTAATACTGCAAACCGTGGGATTTTATGAGCTGTCCCAAGCCGAAGGTATAGATGGAGAATAGTAGGGGTCCTAGGATAGAGCCTTGGGGAACACCGACAGACAGTGGGCGAGATGAGGAGGTGGTGTGTGAGAGGGAGACACTAAATGTTTGGTCTGTTAGGTATGATGAGATCCAGGATAGGGCCAGGTCTGTGATGCCAAGAGATGAGAGTCTGTAGCAGGAGGGAATGGTTTACGGTGTCGACGGCAGAGGACAGGTCCAGGAGAAAGAGGACAGAGTAGTGTCGCTTGCTCTTGGCGTTAATCTGCATCTTGCTCCCCGTTCATCTGCGAACCTCTTGGCATGAAGTCTCTGGCAGAACTGACTGGTTTATTCAATGGAATGCCTTATGGCCTCTGCTGTGTGACATCACAGAAAGGGCCGGCTGGGGAGGTTCAGCCCCCTACTCTTGAAGTTATAATTTAACTGCGAAACTTATAATGACTATATCTAGCCGGGGGGACCTTGTATAGACACGTAAATGGTATCATTTTTCCCACTTAATCGAATACAATAAAATAAAACCAAACATGCAGTAGTTATGACACACCATTTGGGAGTAATCCATATCTCAGTTTCTGGGGGCTGTTAGAACCGTGAAAATTAGAGATCAGAATACTGGGTTTGTGCCCTACGCAGAGATGTGGTTTTTATATCTGTCGCATATGGTTCTTGCGATATGACTTCCTTTAATACTTCCCATAGCTGGATTCAAGCACATGGTTTCAAACACAGTCCTTCACTTAGCTAATCAACATTCCTTGCAGGGGGGGGACAAATGCTT
The DNA here is from genome assembly GCF_039654945.1 of Dendrobates tinctorius. Lineage (NCBI taxonomy): Eukaryota > Metazoa > Chordata > Amphibia > Anura > Dendrobatidae > Dendrobates > Dendrobates tinctorius. The sequence goes on along the minus strand of NW_027361713.1, from coordinate 18,187,302 downwards.
GCAGAGGAAATGTCCGGTGTCCTATTACCATTGCAGACACAGGGCTGTAGGTGAAACAGGGGTTTTCAGCTGTGACAGGCAGATTTTCTCATCAGTACAGTAGCAATGGGAGATTCTAGATGTTCTGCAAAATGTATCTTACTTAAACATTACACGCACGTACTCACATACACACAGGTACTCGCATACACACACACACGTACTCGCATACACGCACGTACTCGCATACACGCACGTACTCGCATACACGCACGTACTCGCATACACGCACGTACTCGCATACACACGCACGTACTCGCATACACACGCACGTACTCGCATACACACGCACGTACTCGCATACACACGCACGTACTCGCATACACACACGTACTTGCATACACACACGTACCACACACATACTCACACACACGTACTCACACATACACGTACTCACACACACACGTGCTCACATACACACACACACACACGTGCTCACATACACACACACACACGTGCTCACATACACACGTACTCTCACGCACACACGTACTCTCACGCACACACGTACTCTCACGCACACACGTACTCTCACGCACACACGTACACTCACGCACACACGTACACTCACGCACACACGTACTCTCACGCACACACGTACTCTCACGCACACACGTACTCGCACGCACACACGTACTCGCACGCACACACGTACTCGCACGCACACACGTACTCGCACGCACACACGTACTCGCACGCACACACGTACTCGCACGCACACACGTACTCGCACGCACACACGTACTCGCACGCACACACGTACTCGCACGCACACACGTACTCGCACGCACACACGTACTCGCACGCACACACGTACTCGCACGCACACACGTACTCGCACGCACACACACATACACGCACACACACGTACTCGCACGCACACACACACGTACTCGCACACACACGTACACGCACACACACGTACACGCACACACACGTACTCGCACGCACACACACGTACTCGCACGCACGCACACACACGTACTCGCACACACACACACACGTACACGCACGCACACACACGTACTCGCACGCACACACACACGTACTCGCACGCACACACACACACGTACTCGCACGCGCACACACACGTACTCGCACGCGCACACACACGTACTCGCACGCGCACACACACGTACTCGCACGCACACACACACGTACTCGCACGCACGCACACACACGTACCACACACGTGCTCACACACACACGTGCTCAGACACACGTGCTCAGACACACACGTGCTCAGACACACACGTGCTCATGCACACACTCACGTACTCGCAAACACACACTCACGTACTCGCAAACACACACTCACGTACTCGCAAACACACACTCACGTACTCGCATACACACGTACTTGCATACACCCACACGTACCACAGACGTACACGTACTCACACACACACACGTGCTCACACACACATACTCATACACACACGTACTCATACACACACGTACTCATACACACACGTACTCATACAGACACGTACTCATACACACACGTACTCATACACACACGTACTCATACACACACGTACTCATACACTTACATAAACACACACGTACTGACACACGTACTCGCATACACACACATACTCGCATACACACAAGTACTCACACACACGTACTCACACACACGTACTCACACACACACACGTACTCACACACGCGCACACACGTACTCACACACGCGCACACACGTACTCACACACGCGCACACACGTACTCACACACACGCACACACGTACTCACACACACGCACACACGTACTCACACACGCACACACGTACTCACACACACACGTACTCGCGTAGACACGCGTACACACGTACTCGCGTAGACACACGCGTACTCGCATACGCACACACACACGCGTACTCGCATGCACACACACACGCGTACTCGCATGCACACACACACGCGTACTCGCATGCACACACACGCGTACTCGCATGCACACACACACGCGTACTCGCATGCACACACACACGCGTACTCGCATGCACACACACACGCGTACTCGCATGCACACACACACGCGTACTCGCATGCACACACACACGTACTCGCATGCACACACACACGTACTCGCATGCACACACACACGTACTCGCATGCACACACACACGTACTCGCATGCACACACACACGTACTCGCATGCACACACACACACACGTACTCGCATGCACACACACACACGTACTCGCATGCACACACACACACGTACTCGCATGCACACACACACACGTACTCGCATGCACACACACACACGTACTCGCATGCACACACACACACGTACTCGCATGCACACACACACACGTACTCGCATGCACACACACACACGTACTCGCATGCACACACACACACGTACTCGCATGCACACACACACACGTACTCGCATGCACACACACACACGTACTCGCATGCACACACACACGTACTCGCATGCACACACGTACTCGCATGCACACACACACGTACTCGCATGCACACACACACGTACTCGCATGCACACACACACGTACTCGCATGCACACACACACGTACTCGCATGCACACACACACGTACTCGCATGCACACACACACGTACATACACATAGGTACTCATACGTACTCGCATACACAAACGTACTCGCATGCACACACACGTACCCACATACACACACAGGTACATACACATAGGTACTCACATACGTACTCGCATACACACGTACTCGCATACACGCGCACACGTACTCACACACACACGCACGTGCTCACAGACACACGTGCTCACAGACACACGTGCTCACAGACACACGTGCTCACAGACACACGTGCTCACAGACACACGTACTCATGCACACTCACGTACTCATGCACACTCACGTACTCATGCACACTCACGTACTCATGCACACTCACGTACTCATGCACACTCACGTACTCATGCACACTCACGTACTCATGCACACTCACACTCACGTACTCGCATACACACGTACTTGCATACACCCACACGTACTCACACACGTACTCGCATACCCACACGTACTCGCATACACACACGAGCTCACATACACACACGTGCTCACATACACACACGTGCTCACATACACACACGTGCTCACATACACACACGTGCTCACATACACACACGTGCTCACATACACACACGTGCTCACATACACACACGTGCTCACATACACACACGTGCTCACATACACACACGTGCTCTCACACACACGTGCTCTCACACACACGTGCTCTCACACACACGTGCTCTCACACACACGTGCTCTCACACACACGTGCTCTCACACACACGTGCTCTCACACACACGTGCTCACTCGCATGCATCCACACGTACTTGCATACACCCACATACACACGTACTCATACACACACTTACATAAACACACACGTACTGACACACACATACACACACGAACTCGCATACACATACACTCGTACACACACGTAACTCACATACACACACGTAACTCACATACACACACGTACTCTCATACACACACACGTACTCACATACACACACACATACTCTCATACACGCGTACTCACATACATGTACTCGCATACACCCACACGTACTCGCATACACCCACACGTACTCAAACACTCACGTACTCAAACACTCACGTACTCAAACACTCACGTACTCAAACACTCACGTACTCAAACACTCACGTACTCAAACACTCACGTACTCAAACACTCACGTACTCAAACACTCACGTACTCAAACACTCACGTACTCAAACACTCACGTACTCAAACACTCACGTACTCAAACACTCACGTACTCAAACACTCACGTACTCAAACACTCACGTACTCAAACACTCACGTACTCAAACACTCACGTACTCAAACACTCACGTACTCAAACACTCACGTACTCAAACACTCACGTACTCAAACACTCACGTACTCAAACACTCACGTACTCAAGCACACGCACACTCACGTACTCAAGCACACGCACACTCACGTACTCAAGCACGCGCACACACACGTACTCGCACGCGCACACACACGTACTCGCACGCGCACACACACGTACTCGCACGCGCACACACACGTACTCGCACGCGCACACACACGTACTCGCACGCGCACACACACGTACTCGCACGCGCACACACACGTACTCGCACGCGCACACACACGTACTCGCACGCGCGCACACGTACTCGCACGCGCGCACACGTACTCGCACGCGCGCACACGTACTCGCACGCGCGCACACGTACTCGCACGCGCGCACACGTACACACACGCGCGCTCACGTACACACACGCGCGCTCACATACACACACGCGCGCTCACATACACACACGCGTGCTCACATACACACGCGTGCTCACATACACACACGCGTGCTCACATACACACACGCGTGCTCACATACACACACACACACACGTGCTCACATACACACACACACACACACACGTACTAACATACACACACACACGTACTAACATACACACACACACACGTACTAACACACACACGTACTAACATACACACACACACACGTACTAACATACACACACGTACTCACGCACACACACACACACGTACTCACGCACACACACACACGTACTCACGCACACACACACACGTACTCACGCACACACACACACGTACTCACGCACACACACACACGTACTCATACGCACACACACACACGTACTCATACGCACACACACACACGTACTCATACACACACACACACACGTACTCATACACACACACACACACACGTACTCATACACACACACACACACGTACTCATACACACACACACACACGTACTCGCATAAACACCCAGGTACATACACATAGGTACTCACATACGTACTAGCATACACACACGTGCTCACATACACACACACGTGCTCACATACACACACACGTGCTCACATACACACACACGTGCTCACATACACACACACGTGCTCACATACACACACACGTGCTCACATACACACACACGTGCTCACATACACACACACGTGCTCACATACACACACACGTGCTCACATACACACACACGTGCTCACATACACACACACGTGCTCACATACACACACACACACGTACTCATACACACACACACACACACGTACTCATACACACACACACACGTACTCATACACACACACACACACGTACAGTCATGGCCAAAAGTTTAGAGAATGACAAATATAATATTTTCCCATGATCTGCTGCCCTCTGGTTTTTGTGTGTGTTTGTCAGATGTTTTTATCACATACAGAAATATAATTGCAATCATATTATGAGTAACAAAAGGTTATATTGACAGAATGAGTTAATGCAGCAAGTCAATATTTGCAGTGTTGACCCTTCTTCTTCAGTACCTCAGCAATTCTCCCTGGCATGCTCTCAATCAACTTCTGGATCAAATCCTGACTGATAGCAGTCCATTCTTGCAAAATCAATGCTTTTATTTTGTCTGAATTTGAAGGTTTTTGTTTGTCCACCCGACTCTTGATGATTGACCACAAGTTCTCAATGGGATTAAGATCTTGGGAGTTTCCAGGCCATAGTCCCAAAATCTGTTTTGTTCCCTGAGCCATTTAGTTATTACCTTTGCTTTATGGCAAGGTGCTCCATCATGTTGAAAAAGGCATTGTTGATCGCCAAACTGCTCTTGGACGGTTGGGAGAAGTTGCTCTTGGAGGACATTCTGGTACCATTCTTTATTCATGGCTGTGTTTTTAGGCAAGACTGAGAGAGAGCCCATTCCCTTGGCTGAGAAGCCACCCCACACATGAATGGTTTTAGGATGCTTGACAGTTGGCATGAGACAAGACTAGTGGTAGCGCTCACCTGGTCTTCTCCGAATAAGCCGTTTTCCAGATGTCCCAAACAATCGAAAAAGGGATTCATCAGAGAAAATGACTTTACCCCAGTCCACTCCCTGTACCTCTTGCAGAATATTAGTCTGTCCATGATGTTTTTTCTGGAGAGAAGTGGCTTCTTTGCTGCCCTCCTTGAGACCAGGCCTTGCTCCAAGAGTCTCCGCCTCACAGTGCGTGCAGATGCACTCAAACCTGCCTGCTGCCATTCCTGAGCAAGCTCTGCACTGCTGGTAGCCCGATCCCGCAGCTAAAACACTTTTTTAAGAGACGGTCCTGGCGCTTGCTGATCTTTCTTAGCCGCCCTGGAGCCTTTTTGGCAACAAGGGAACCTCTCTCCTTGAAGTTCTTCATGATGCGTTAGATTGTTGACTGAGGTGCAATCTTTCTTGCTGCGATACTCTTCCCTGTTAGGCCATTTTTGTGTAGTGCAATGATGACTGCACGTGTTTCTTTAGAGATAACCATGGTTAACAGAAGAGAAACAATGATGCCAAGCACCAGCCTCCTTTTAAAGTGTCCAGTGGTGTCATTCTTACATAATCATGACAGATTGATCTCCAGCCCTGTCCTCATCAACACCCACACCTGTGTTAATGGAGCAATCACTGAAACGATGTTAGCTGGTCCTTTTAAGGCAGGGCTGCTATGATGTTGAAATGTGTTTTGGGGGATAAAGTTAATTTTCTAGGCAAATATTGACTTTGCAAGTAATTGCTGTTAAGCTGATCACTCTTTATAACATTCTGGAGTATATGCAAATTGCCATTAGAAAAAATGAAGCAGTAGACTTTGTAAAAATTAATATTTGTGTCATTCTCTAAACTTTTGGCCATGACTGTACTCTCACTCACTCACACTCACACACACACACACACACACACACGTACTCGCATACACACATGTACTCACATACTCGCATACACACACGTACTCGCGCATACGCACACACACGTACTCGCGCATACGCACGTACTCGCATACGCACACACGTAGTCACACCCACACGTAGTCACATACACCCACACGTAGTCACACACGTCTATAGGGCAACAAAATTAATAAAGGGGATGGGGGAACTACAATACCCAGAGAGATTAGCAAAATTAGGATTATTTCGTCTAGAAAAAAGACGACTGAGGGGCGATCTAATAACCATGTATAAGTATATAGGGGTGTGACGGGAGTATTCTCCAGAGCAAGGAGGGACAACCGGCCTGGGAACGATCCAACAGATTTATTGACCAGAAAACAGGAACAACACGAAGGTAATTTGCAGAGTCCCAAAATAAGTCCACAGGAAACTGATTCGGGGGCACCTCCCGACAATCCTTGTGCCAGATCACAAAACCATAGTCCTTTAAGAGTCCCAGAAATCCACCACGATCACACAGAGGCCGAGGCTTCCTCAGACAGCCTCGTCCTTCTCTTTCAGTATCCAACTCACATCTGCTGGGTCACACATAAGTCCATTGTCTTGGGCTCCTGGGATCAGCCCAAGTGTAGGGGAGTAGAGGTTCCCACCTCCTAGTCAATGGTTTGGTCCATCGCACGGCTCCGAGGTGTCTACGAGGATGTGTATTGTGAGTCCTCCCCCTGGTGATTCCCCTAGCTGTGTTGACCCAAGCCTGAATTCAATTATGGTCTAGATACACAAGTCTTGTGGAAAGGAGACAGGTTACTTACATAATTACATTATAGTCCCAGAGACACAGGCAATGGGGGAAGGAAACATATTGTTACAGGTACACACAAGACATTGCAAAGTATTGGGGAAAAATACATATCATGACAATCCCTTCCCCTCCTAATTTGTGTACGTACTAGGGACCTCTACAGGTCGCTGGTTAAGTACACACAGGCATGGCGTAACTTACATGTGGCTTCATGCAGCCACGAATTGGCATCGTAGCTTTCCCACATCATTGCCCAGGAGAACAGCTGCAGGCAGACCACCCATCACCCCAACCACACATCGCCTGACCCCAAAACCAAAGTTCAGATCCACAGTGGCTGTGGGAATAGTCCTCCATTGTCCACCAGCCAGTTCAATGACAATCCCAGGTCCTCTATGGATTGCCTCAGGCCGAACCACTCGGGGATCAGCCAGCGTGAGGAAAGCCCCTGAGTCACAAAATCCAACAAGTCTTTGTCCATCCAGCACGACCTCCTGCAAGTGCTTACCTCGATGAGCTGAAGTCGTCATAGCTGCGGGTCGCACACCATAAACTCCTAGTGGTGCAACATGGGTGGGTGAGGCACTAGGCCAGTCCTCACGTAGTGGTGACACGTCTTCCTCCATGGCACTTGGCTGTACATAATTAATAATATGATTGGGTACAGGATCAATCCTCATTTGAACAGCTGGGCAGGAAGCTTGCAGATGCCCCGGCTGCCCACATCGATAGCATCTGTGCTGTGTCTCACTCCATCCAATGCGTCCTCTTGGGCGAGGAGTAAGGGAACCTGCCGGTCGGCTCCCACCTGAAGGTGCTGTAGGGGGTTGAGGACGACTCCTTCATGGGCTGGCTGGACATGAGGCCTGCAGATGCCCACAACCATAACACCTGCGCTCTGCTACTTCCTCTCCTCGTCGTATTCCAGAAGACGCAGTAGAAGCAACAGGAGGCACATTAACACAGGTATCAACACGAGGTGGTGGCTCAGAGGAACGGGGAACAATGGGGACAGAAGAACTGGGGGCCACCGGTGTGGTGGAGCTGGTAGGCCTCTCTCCATCCTCCAACAGAACTCTCCACTGAGGCTTGATGGTGAGAGCCTCATCAGCGAGAGATGCAGCTTCTTCCACTGTAGCAGGTTTCCCCTCACGCACCCATTCCCTGATCTCGGCGGAGCACTGGGCAAAAAATTGTTCTTTTAGGATAACCTGGAGACAGGTGTTTCAGGTTAAGGCCTCCTCTGCCTCCAGCCAGCGATTACATATTTGTTTGAGTTTGTGGGCATACATCTTGAAAGACACTTCCTCATTACAGGCTAAAGTACGAAACTGGGTCCTGTAAGTGTCTGGGGTCACAGCATAATGTTCTAGAACAGTCCGTTTAATCTCTGCATACTCACAGTTCCACCGAGGGTCCATAGCTCTATAGGCTGCGGCAGCTCCACCCTCTAAGAGCCCCACCAGATGTCGGACGCGCTCCCTTTCCGGGACTTCCATTAATCGACACTGATGCTCAAAGTCCTGGAAGAAGCCCTCAATGTCACCGGAAGCCTCATTAAACGGCTTGAAGTCTTTGCGGGACACTCTGGGGAGTTCCCTCATGGGGGATGCTGTGGGTACAGTCTGTCTGGAGCGTCTCGCTGCCTACAAAGCGATCTCCCTCTCCATCATTGCCCTCTGCCCCTCCAGCAATGCCCTCTCCTCCATCCTGCGCTGCCTCTCCTCGGCTCTGCGCATGACCTCCATCTTATATTCTAGGGAGACCTCTTCTCCCAGCAAGGCCATCTCCTACTCGTACCACACAACCCACTGACTTTTTTGGGTATTTACCTCCGGCTGCCGTCTTTCATCTCTTTGCTGTGAGGATCCTTCCTCAGCATCGTCTTGCAGGCGAACTGCTTCCAAAGCCTCAATCAGCTGCTCCTTGGAGAGTCCCTTGTAGCTGACTCCCAGTTCACGGGCCTTTGTTTGTAGGTTCTTCGCAGTCCAGTTCTTGTACTCTGAGGCTCTGGTTCCAGAAGTTGATGGGCCGTTGTCCTCCATTTCTTCTGCTCTGATCCCACCGCTGCCAACCAGTTTGTGACGGGAGTATTCTCCAGAGCAAGGAGGGACAATAGGCCTGGGAACGATCCAACAGATTTATTGACCAGAAAACAGGAACAACACGAAGGTAATTTGCAGAGTCCCAAAATAAGTCCACAGGAAACTGATTCGGGGGCACCTCCCGACAATCCTTGTGCCAGATCACAAAACCATAGTCCTTTAAGAGTCCCAGAAATCCACCACGATCACACAGAGGCCGAGGCTTCCTCATACAGCCTCGTCCTTCTCTTTCAGCATCCAACTCACATCTGCTGGGTCACACATAAGTCCATTGTCTTGGGATCCTGGGATCAGCCCAAGTGTAGGGGAGTAGAGGTTCCCACCTCCTAGTCAATGGTTTGGTCCATCGCACGGCTCCGAGGTGTCTACGAGGATGTGTATTGTGAGTCCTCCCCCTGCTGAGGAGAACAATGGTGATTACCCTAGCTGTGTTGACCCAAGCCTGAATTCAATTATGGTCTAGATACACAAGTCTTGTGGAAAGGAGACAGGTTACTTACATAATTACATTATAGTCCCAGAGACACAGGCAATGGGGGAAGGAAACATATTGTTAGAGGTACACACAAGACATTGCAAAGTATTGGGGGAAAAATACATATGACAAAGGGGACAATACAAATATCTCTCCGAGGATCTGTTTATACCAAGTGAGGTGACGGTCACAAGGGGGCATTCTCTGCGTCTGGAGGAGAAAAGGTTTTTCCACCAACATAGAAGAGGATTCTTTACTGTTAGGGCAGTGAGAATCTGGAATTCCCTGCCTGAGGAGGTGGTGATGGTGAACTCCGTCGAAGGGTTCAAGAGAGGCCTGGATGTTTTCCTGGAGCGTAACAATATTGTATCTTACAGTTATTGTTGGTTCTTTAGAAGGACGTAGATCTGGGGATTTATTCTGACAGAATTTTATAGACTGAACTGGATGGACTGTCTTTTTTCGGCCTTACTAACTATGTTACTATGTTACAAGTACTCGCATACACACACACGTATTCACATACACACACGTACTCGCATACGTACTCACATACACACAGGTACTCACATGCACACACACGTACTCACATACACACATACTCACATTCAAATGTACACACATACGTACTCACATACACATACGTAGTCGCATACACACAGTACTCACATGCACACACACGTACTCGCATACACACACATGTACTCTCACACACACCTCACACACACACACACACACACACACACATGTACTCGCATACAGACACACGTACTCGCATACAGACACACGTACTCGCATACACACGTACTCGCATACACACGTACTCGCATACACACGTACTCGCATACACGCGTACTCGCATACACGCGTACTCGCATACACGCGTACTCGCATACACGCGTACTCGCATACACGCGTACTCGCATACACACGTACTCGCATACACACGTACTCGCATACACACACACACGTACTCGCATACACGTACTTACACACACGTACTCGCATACACGTACTTACATACACGTACTCGCATACACACACACACGTACTCGCATACACGTACTTACACACACGTACTCGCATACACGTACTTACATACACGTACTCGCATACACACACTTATTCACATACACGTACTCGCGTGCACACACACACGTACTCGCGCGCACACACACACGTACTCGCGTGCACACACGTACTCGCATGCACACACACATATTCATACACTCACACACACACACATACTCACATACACATGTACTCACATATATACAAACACGTACTCACATACACGCACACACGTACTCACATACACACTCGCATACACACACGTACTCACATACACACTCGCATGCACACACACGTACTCCCATATATACATACACACACGTACTCGCGTACATACACACACGTACTCGCGTACATACACACACGTACTCGCGTACATACACACACGTACTCGCGTACATACACACACGTACTCGCGTACATACACACACGTACTCGCGTACATACACACACGTACTCGCGTACATACACACACGTACTCGCGTACATACACACACGTACTCGCGTACATACACACGTATTCGCATACGCACGCACGTACTCGCATACGCACACACGTGCTCGCATACGCACACACGTGCTCGCATACGCACACACGTGCTCGCATACACACACACGTGCTCGCATACACACACGTGCTCACATACACACACGTGCTCACATACACACACGTGCTCACATACACACACGTGCTCACATACACACACGTGCTCACATACACACACGTGCTCACATACACACACGTGCTCACATACACACACACGTGCTCACATACACACACACACGTGCTCACATACACACACACACGTGCTCACATACACACACACACACGTGCTCACATACACACACACACACGTGCTCACATACACACACACACACGTGCTCACATACACACACACACACACGCTCATACACACACACGTGCTCACATACACACACACACACACACGTAGTCACATACACACACACATAGTCACACACGTCTATAGGTCAGCAAAATTAATAAAGGGGATGGGGGAACTACAATACCCAGAGAGATTAGCAAAATTAGGATTATTTAGTCTAGAAAAAAGACGACTGAGGGGCGATCTAATAACCATGTATAAGTATATAAGGGGACAATACAAATATCTCTCCGAGGATCTGTTTATACCAAGGAAGGTGACGGTCACAAGGGGGCATTCTCTGCGTCTGGAGGAGAAAAGGTTTTTCAACCAACATAGAAGAGGATTCTTTACTGTCAGGGCAGTGAGAATCTGGAATTCCCTGCCTGAGGAGGTGGTGATGGCGAACTCCGTCGAAGGGTTCAAGAGAGGCCTGGATGTCTTCCTGGAGCGTAACAATATTGTATCTTACAGTTATTGTTAGGTTCTTTAGAAGGACGTAGATCTGGGGATTTATTCTGACAGAATTTTATAGACTGAACTGGATGGACTAATGTCTTTTTTCGGCCTTACTAACTATGTTACTATGTTACAAGTACTCGCATACACGCAGATACTCGCATACACACACACGTACTCAAATACACACACGTACTCGCATACGTACTCACATACACACACGTACTCACATGCACACACACGTACTCACATACACATACGTAGTCGCATACACACAGTACTCACATGCACACACACATACTCACATGCACATACACACATGTACTCACACACACCTACTCACACACACCTCACACACACATGTACTCGCATACAGACACACGTACTCGCATACACACACGTATTCACATATACAGACACGTACTCACATACACACACGTACTCACATACACGTACTTACATATACACACACGTACTCACACACGTTCTCACACCACACGTATACGTACTCACATACATACACTTATTCACATACAAGCACACACACGTACTCGCATGCACACACACGTACTCGCATGCACACACACGTACTCGCATGCACACACACGTACTGACATACATACACACGTATTCATATTAATACACTCACATACACACACACGTACTCATACACGCACACATGTACTCATACACATTCATAGTCGCACACACGTACTCAAATACACACGCGTACTCCCACACGCGTACTCCCACACGCGTACTCCCACACGCGTACTCCCACACGCGTACTCCCACACGCGTACTCCCACACGCGTACTCCCACACGCGTACTCCCACACGCGTACTCCCACACGCGTACTCCCACACGCGTACACACGTACTCACACACACACACGTACACACTCGCATACACTCACGTACTCACATACACACGTACTCACATACACACACACACACGTACTCATACACAGGGCTGTGGAGTCGGTGGTCATTTTGATGTAGTCAGAGACGGTATAAAATGGACCGACTCCGACTCCTAAAATATATTATAAATTGGGTACAGTAATTCAATGCAGAATGTGCTTAATATTTTTTCATAGGAATTTGAGAAAGTTATGAAATTTTCTTTTCCTGATCTAAGGCTACATTCACACACAGCGTTTTTCCTGCGTTTTTTGAGGATACGTTTTTCAGCTGAAAAAACGCATCACCTGAAAGGTTTTTAGCTCATAGATAATGTTTTCAATAGCAAAAGCAGATTAGAAATCTGCTCTATCCATTTATCCATATCTGTCTATCCATATCGTATCTGTACCAAAAAGAATGAAAGCCGGGTAATACACAGACTAACACTCCTTTTTTTATAGGCACCAGTCAGGTACACCTCATAGCTGCCCAAAAGGACACCCAGGACAGGCATTGCTCGTCTTCAGTAACACATCAACATGAATTGATAGTTGGAATAAATAGACTGCATTCACCACATCTTAAGGTGCAGGCTTTATTTTCAAGTGTAGGGGTGTGCAGTATGAGGTTCTGCAGCTGCTGAGGTGTGCAGTATGAGGTTCTGCGGAACAGTATGAGGTTCTGCCCCCCCCCTAGGTTTGATCCTGGCTACACCCATGGTGTGAATGTAGCCTGAGGATCTAGGCTTTGTCTTAGCTGAGATAAGTCATAGTGTGTGTGTGTGTGTATGTATGTATGTATATATATATATATATATATATATATATATATATATATATATATATATATATATATATATATATATATATATATATATATATATATAATATATATATTTATATATACATATACATATATATATATAGTAAAGACCAAAAGTTTGGACACACATTCTCATTCAAAGAGTTTTCTTTATTTTCATTATTATGAAAATTGTAGATTCACTCTGAAGTCATCAAAACTATGAATTAAAACGTGGAATTATATAATTAACAAAAAAGTGTGAAACAACTGAAAATACTGTTTGTCTTATATTCTAGGTTCTTCAAAGTAGCCACCTTTTGCTTGATTACTGCTTTGCACACTCTTGGCATTCTCTTGATGAGCTTCAAGAGGTAGTCACCGGAAATGGTTTTCACTTCACAGGTGTGCCCTGTCAGGTTTAATAAGTGGGATTTCTTGCCTTATTAATGTGGTTGGGACCATCAGTTGTGTCGTGCAGACGTCTGCTGGATACACAGCTGATAGTCCTACTGAATAGACTGTTAGAATTTGTATTATGGCAAGAAAAAAGCAGCCAAGTAAAGAAAAGTGAGTGGCCCTCATTACTTTAAGAAATGAAGGTCAGTTAGTCCGAAAAATTGGGAAAACTTTGAAAGTGACCCGAAGGGCAAAAACCATCAAGCGCTACAAAGAAACTGGCTCACATGAGGAACGCCCCAGGAAAGGAAGACCAAGAGTCACCTCTGCTGCGGAGGATAAGTTCATCTGAGTCACCAGCCTCAGAAATCACAGGTTAACAACAGCTCAGATTAGAGACCAGGTCAATGCACAGAGTTCTAGCAGCAGACACATCTCTACAACAACTGTTAAGAGGAGACTTTGTGCAGCAGGCCTTCATGGTATAATAGCTGCTAGGAAACCACTGCTAAGGACAGGCAACAAGCAGAAGTTTGGGCTAAAGAACACAAGGGATGGACATTAGACCAGTGGAAAACTGTGCTTTGGTCTGATGAGTCCAAATTTGAGATCTTTGGTTCCAACCACCGTGTCTTTGTGCGACGCAGAAAAGGTGAACGGATGGACTCTACTTGCCTGGTTCCCACCGTGAAGCATGGAGGAGGAGGTGTGATGGTGTGGGGGTGCTTTGCTGGTGATACTGTTGGGAATTTATTCAAAATTGAAGGCATACTGAACCAGCATGGCTACCACAGCATCTTGCAGCGACATGCTATTCCATCCGGTTTGCGTTTATTTTTCAACAGGACAATGACCCCAAACACACCTCCAGGCTGTGTAAGGGCTATTTAACCAAGAAGGAGAGTGATGGGGTGCTACGCCAGATGACCTGGCCTCCACAGTCACCAGACCTGAACCCTATCAAGATGGTTTGGGGTGAGCTGGACCGCAGAGTGAAGGCAAAAGGGCCAACAAGTGCTAAGCATCTCTGGGGACTCCTTCAAGACTGTTGGAAGACCATTTCCGGTGACTACCTCTTGAAGCTCATCAAGAGAATGCCAAGAGTGTGCAAAGCAGTAATCAAAGCAAAAGGTGGCTACTTTGAAGAACCTAGAATATAAGACATATTTTCAGTTGTTTCACACTTTTTTGTTAATTATATAATTCCACATGTGTTAATTCATAGTTTTGATGCCTTCAGAATGAATCTACAATTATCATAATAATGAAAATAAAGAAAACTCTTTGAATGAGAAGATGTGTCCAAACTGTACTGTATATGTAATCGATATTACATAGTGTATTACATATTTACAATTTATTACAGTTTTGTGTTCTAAAGTTGTATTCCAATAAATATATATGATGTTTTATCTAAATATCTTGATTATTGGATCATAAAAATGATTAAATGTCTGGTGTTCACATTGTACTACAATAAATGTTTCACTTAAATATAAGCAGTATATGAGGGAGTCGTGGAGTCGGTGTAAGGGAAATTGAGGAGTCGGAGTCGCAGGTTTGGCTTACCGACTCCACAGCCCTGCTTATACACACACATACTCATACACACACACGTACTCATATACACACACATACTCACACACACACACGTGTATGCGTACGTGTGTGTATGAGTATGTGTGTGTAGGAGTATACACACACACATACTCATACGCACACACGTACTCATACGCACACACGTACTCATACGCACACACGTACTCATACGCACACACGTACTCATACGCACACACGTACTCATACGCACACACGTACTCATACGCACACACGTACTCATACGCACACATGTACTCATACACACACATGTACTCACCACGTACTCCCAGACATACGTACTCGCATGCACACACACGTACTCGCATGCACACACACGTACTCGCATGCACACACACGTACTCGCATACACACACGCGTACTCGCATACATACACGTGTACTCACATACACATGTACTCACATACATACACACGTACTCACATACACACTCGTACTCACACACACGTACTCGCGTACACGCACACGTACTCGCGTACACGCACGCGTACACGCACACGTACTCGTGTACACGCACACGTACTCGTGTACACGCACACGTACTCGTGTACACGCACACGTACTCGTGTACACGCACACGTACTCGCGTACACGCACACACGTACTCGCGCATACACACATGTACTCACATACACACCTGCTCGCATACGCACACATACTCGCATACGCACACCTCATACACGCACACATGTACTCGCACACGCGTACTCGCACACACTCACACTCAGATATACACATACGTACTCAGATACACATGTACTCACATGCACACACACACGTACTCACATGCACACACACACGTACTCGCATGCACACACACACGTACTCACATGCGCACACACATGTACTCACATGCGCGCACACACACGTACTCACATGCGCGCACACACACGTACTCACATGCGCGCACACACACGTACTCATGCGCGCACACACACGTACTCATGCGCGCGCACACACGTACTCATGCGCGCGCACACACGTACTCATGCGCGCACACACACGTACTCATGCACGCACACGTACGTACTCATACATACACACGTACTCATACATACACACGTACTCATACATACACACGTACTCATACATACACACGTACTCATACATACACACGTACTCACTCGTCTGTAAGGCAACAAAATTAACTAGATGTGTATTTCCTGAAGGAAGTACAGATAGTGCTTTGAAATGGTGCCCAGGCTGCCCCTTTAAGAGAGACTTGCCTGCTGCCCCTGCAAGACTTTCAACTCAGGATCCGTTTTAACTGTGGGTGCCTCTCAGGGGTCACTTTGGTGGGCGGGGCCCATCAGGGTCCGATTTAGTGGGCGGGGCCCCTCAGGGTCCGATTTGGTGGGCGGGGCCCCACAGGGTCCGATTTGGTGGGCGGGGCCACTCTGGGTCCGATTTGGAGGCCAGGGTGGCTTAGCCTCCGATTTGGAGGCCGGAGTCGATCAGCCTCCAATTTGGAGGCCTGGGTGGCTCAGCCTCCGATTTGGAGCCTGGGGTCACTCAGCTTTCGATTTAGCGCACCGGCCCTTTAAGACTCGTTTCTGTGCGCCGGCCCTTTTAGAATCTCTTTGGTGCGTCGGCCCTTTAAGAGCCCGTTTGGCTCACTGGGCTTCTAAATCCACTTTGGCGCACATTCTCTCTCAGGGGCATGCGTCATGTGATGAAGCTAGATTTGCATTCGTGCTGTGGGTTTCGCTTTAAGAGCTGAAATTATCTGGCTGAAACTGTGTCCTGCTGGGGTCATGTGAAGTTCGTAGGCGTTGGCATAGTAACTGGGTCTGCCTGCGCATATCAATGAACTTAACTGCCATTTGAATCGCCTCAGGGCATGTTTTCTCTGTGGCAACATTTTCCCATTGAAATACATTCAGACAGTGCATTCCAATGACGGGAAAAAAAATTTTCAAAAGCAAATTGCGCAAAAACTACAAATCCAATCGACAAGAAAAATACTTAGCACACCACTCATGGACGCTGGCTTCGAAACGACACCTCAACAGAGTCTGTGCGTGTAGCGGTTCGGGCCGCATTAATTGCGGAAATCAACTGAATAATAATAATAACTAGATGTGTATTTCCTGAAGGAAGTACAGATAGTGCTTTGAAATGGAGCCCAGGCTGCCCCTTTAATAGAGACTTGCCTGCTGCACCTGCAAGACTTTCAACTCAGGATCCGTTTTAACTGTGGGTGCCTCTCAGGGGCCACTTTGGCCTCAGGGTCCGATTTTGTGGGTGGGGCCCGTCAGGATCCGATTCGGTGGCCTGGGCTCCTCAGGGCTTGAACTGGTGGAGGGGATCACTCAAGGTCTGATTTAGTGGGCGGGGCCCCTCAGGGTCGGATTAGTTGAGCGGGGCACCTCAGGGTCCAATTTGGTGGGAGGGGCCCCTCAGGGTCCGATTTGGTGGGCGGGGCCCCTCAGGGTTCGATTTGGTGGGCGGGGCCCCTCAGGGTTCGATTTGGTGGGCGGGGCCACTCTGGGTTCGATTTGGTGGGCGGGGCCACTCTGGGTCCGATTTGGTGGGCGGGGCCCCTCAGGGTCCGATTTGGAGGCCAGGGTGGCTTAGCCTCCGATTTGGAGGCCGGGGTCGATCAGCCTCCGATTTGGAGCGTGTCGGCGCGTTAAGACTCATTTCGGTGCGCCGGCCCTTTAACAATGACTTTGGCGCGTCGGCCATTTAAGAGCTAGTTTGGCTCACTGGGCTTCTTCTAAATCAACTTTGGCGGACATTCTCTCTCAGGGGCATGTGTCATGTGATGAAGCTAGATTTGCATTAGTGCTGTGGGTTTCGCTTTAAGAGCTGATACTATGTGGCAGAAGCTCTGTCCTGAGGGTCAAGTGAAGTTCGTAGGCATTGGCATAGTAACTGGGTGTGCCTGCGCATATCAATGAGCTTAACTGCCATTTCAATCGCCTCAGGGCACGTTTTGCCATTTCCCATTGAAAAGCATTGGAGACCGTGCATTCCAATGACGGGGGAAAAAAATTTCAAACGCAAATTGCGCAAAAAATACAAATCCGATCGACACGAAAAATACTTAGCACACCACTCATGGACGCTTACTTTAAGAAATGAAGGTCAGTTAGTCCGAAAAATTGGGAAAACTTTGAAAGTGACCCGAAGGGCAAAAACCATCAAGCGCTACAAAGAAACTGGCTCACATGAGGAACGCCCCAGGAAAGGAAGACCAAGAGTCACCTCTGCTGCGGAGGATAAGTTCATCTGAGTCACCAGCCTCAGAAATCACAGGTTAACAACAGCTCAGATTAGAGACCAGGTCAATGCACAGAGTTCTAGCAGCAGACACATCTCTACAACAACTGTTAAGAGGAGACTTTGTGCAGCAGGCCTTCATGGTATAATAGCTGCTAGGAAACCACTGCTAAGGACAGGCAACAAGCAGAAGTTTTGGCTAAAGAACACAAGGGATGGACATTAGACCAGTGGAAAACTGTGCTTTGGTCTGATGAGTCCAAATTTGAGATCTTTGGTTCCAACCACCGTGTCTTTGTGCGACGCAGAAAAGGTGAACGGATGGACTCTACATGCCTGGTTCCCACCGTGAAGCATGGAGGAGGAGGTGTGATGGTGTGGGGGTGCTTTGCTGGTGATACTGTTGGGAATTTATTCAAAATTGAAGGCATACTGAACCAGCATGGCTACCACAGCATCTTGCAGCGACATGCTATTCCATCCGGTTTGCGTTTAGTTGGACCATCATTTATTTTTCAACAGGACAATGACCCCAAACACACCTCCAGGCTGTGTAAGGGCTATTTAACCAAGAAGGAGAGTGATGGGGTGCTACGCCAGATGACCTGGCCTCCACAGTCACCAGACCTGAACCCTATCGAGATGGTTTGGGGTGAGCTGGACCGCAGAGTGAAGGCAAAAGGGCCAACAAGTGCTAAGCATCTCTGGGGACTCCTTCAAGACTGTTGGAAGACCATTTCCGGTGACTACCTCTTGAAGCTCATCAAGAGAATGCCAAGAGTGTGCAAAGCAGTAATCAAAGCAAAAGGTGGCTACTTTGAAGAACCTAGAATATAAGACATATTTTCAGTTGTTTCACACTTTTTTGTTAATTACAGTGGGGAAAAAAAGTATTTAGTCAGTCAGCAATAGTGCAAGTTCCACCACTTAAAAAGATGAGAGGCGTCTGTAATTTACATCATAGGTAGACCTCAACTATGGGAGACAAACTGAGAAAAAAAAATCCAGAAAATCACATTGTCTGTTTTTTTTTCATTTTATTTGCATATTATGGTGGAAAATAAGTATTTGGTCAGAAACAAGCAATCAAGATTTCTGGCTCTCACAGACCTGTAACTTCTTCTTTAAGAGTCTCCTCTTTCCTCCACTTATTACCTGTAGTAATGGCACCTGTTTAAACTTGTTATCAGTATAAAAAGACACCTGTGCACACCCTCAAACAGTCTGACACCAAACTCCACTATGGTGAAGACCAAAGAGCTGTCAAAGGACACCAGAAACAAAATTGTAGCCCTGCACCAGGCTGGGAAGACTGAATCTGCAATAGCCAACCAGCTTGGAGTGAAGAAATCAACTGTGGGAGCAATAATTAGAAAATGGAAGACATACAAGACCACTGATAATCTCCCTCGATATGGTGCTCCACGCAAAATCCCACCCCGTGGGGTCAGAATGATCACAAGAACGGTGAGCAAAAATCCCAGAACCATGCGGTGGGACCTAGTGAATGAGCTGCAGAGAGCTGGGACCAATGTAACAAGGCCTACCATAAGTAACACACTACGCCACCATGGACTCAGATCCTGCAGTGCCAGACGTGTCCCACTGCTTAAGCCTGTACATGTCCGGGCCCGTCTGAAGTTTGCTAGAGAGCATTTGGATGATCCAGAGGAGTTTTGGGAGAATGTCCTATGGTCTGATGAAACCAAACTGGAACTGTTTGGTAGAAACACAACTTGTCGTGTTTGGAGGAAAAAGAATACTGAGTTGCATCCATCAAACACCATACCTACTGTAAAGCATGGTGGTGGAAACATCATGCTTTGGGGCTGTTTCTCTGCAAAGGGGCCAGGACGACTGATCCGGGTACATGAAAGAATGAATGGGGCCATGTATCGTGAGATTTTGAGTGCAAACTTCCTTCCATCAGCAAGGGCATTGAAGATGAAACGTGGCTGGGTCTTTCAACATGACAATGATCCAAAGCACACCGCCAGGGCAACGAAGGAGTGGCTTCGTAAGAAGCATTTCAAGGTCCTGGAGTGGCCTAGCCAGTCTCCAGATCTCAACCCTATAGAAAACCTTTGGAGGGAGTTGAAAGTCCGTGTTGCCAAGCGAAAAGCCAAAAACATCACTGCTCTAGAGGAGTTCTGCATGGAGGAATGGGCCAACATACCAACAACAGTGTGTGGCAACCTTGTGAAGACTTACAGAAAACGTTTGACCTCTGTCATTGCCAACAAAGGATATATCACAAAGTATTGAGATGAAATTTTGTTTCTGACCAAATACTTATTTTCAACCATAATATGCAAATAAAATGAAAAAAAAAACAGACAATGTGATTTTCTGGATTTTTTTTTCTCAGTTTGTCTCCCATAGTTGAGGTCTACCTATGATGTAAATTACAGACGCCTCTCATCTTTTTAAGTGGTGGAACTTGCACTATTGCTGACTGACTAAATACTTTTTTTCCCCACTGTATATAATTCCACATGTGTTAATTCATAGTTTTGATGCCTTCAGAATGAATCTACAATTATCATAATAATGAAAATAAAGAAAACTCTTTGAATGAGAAGATGTGTCCAAACTGTACTGTATATGTAATCGATATTACATAGTGTATTACATATTTACAATTTATTACAGTTTTGTGTTCTAAAGTTGTATTCCAATAAATATATATGATGTTTTATCTAAATATCTTGATTATTGGATCATAAAAATGATTAAATGTCTGGTGTTCACATTGTACTACAATAAATGTTTCACTTAAATATAAGCAGTATATGAGGTAGTCGTGGAGTCGGTGTAAGGGAAATTGAGGAGTCGGAGTCGCAGGTTTGGCTTACCGACTCCACAGCCCTGCTTATACACACACATACTCATACACACACACGTACTCATATACACACACGTACTCACACACACACACGTGTATGCGTACGTGTGTGTATGAGTATGTGTGTGTAGGAGTATACACACACACATACTCATACACACACACGTACGCATACGCACACACGTACTCATACGCACACACGTACTCATACGCACACACGTACTCATACACACATGTACTCACACACGTACTCCCAGACACACGTACTCGCATGCACACACACGTACTCGCATGCACACACACGTACTCGCATACACACACACGTACTCGCATACACACACACGTACTCGCATACACACACGCGTACTCACATACATACACGTGTACTCACATACACATGTACTCACATACATACACACGTACTCACATACACACTCGTACTCACACACACGTACTCGCGTACACGCACACGTACTCGCGTACACGCACACGTACTCGCGTACACGCACACGTACTCGCGTACACGCACACGTACTCGCGTACACGCACACGTACTCGCGTACACGCACACGTACTCGCGTACACGCACACGTACTCGCGTACACGCACACACGTACTCGCGTACACGCACACACGTACTCGCGCATACACACATGTACTCACATACACACCTGCTCGCATACGCACACATACTCGCATACGCACACATACTCGCATACGCACACATACTCGCATACGCACACATACTCGCATACGCACACATACTCACATACATACACACACGTACTCATACACGCACACATGTACTCATACACACACGTACTCGCGAACACGTACTCGCACACACATTCTCGCTCACACTCAGATACACACATACGTACTCAGATACACACATACGTACTCAGATACACACACACGTACTCACATACATACACATGTACTCACATACATACACATGTACTCACATACATACACATGTACTCACATACATACACATGTACTCACATACATACACACGTACTCACATACATACACACGTACTCGCACACACACTCATACTCACACGCACACGTACTCGTGTACACGCACACGTACTCGTGTACACGCACACGTACTCGCGTACACGCACACGTACTCGCGCATACACACATGTACTCGCGCATACACACATGTACTCACACACACACACCTGCTTGCATACGCACACATACTCACATACGCACACATACTCGCATACACACACCTACTCGCATACATACACACACGTACTCATACACACACGTACTCATACACACACGTACTCATACACACACGTACTCATACACACACGTACTCATACACACACGTACTCATACTCACGCACACACGTACTCGCGCACATGTACTCGCACACACGTACTCGCACACACTCACACTCAGATATACACATACGTACTCAGATACACATGTACTCACATGCACACACACACGTACTCACATGCACACACACACGTACTCGCATGCGCACACACACGTACTCGCATGCGCACACACACGTACTCACATGCGCGCACACACGTACTCACATGCGCGCACACTCGTACTCATGCGCGCACGTACGTACTCATGCGCGCACGTACGTACTCATGCACACACGTACGTACTCATGCACACACGTACGTACTCATGCACACACGTACGTACTCATGCACACACGTACTCATACATACACACGTACTCATACATACACACGTACTCATACATACACACGTACTCATACATACACACGTACTCATACATACACACGTACTCATACATACACACGTACTCATACATACACACGTACTCATACATACACACGTACTCACTCGTCTGTAAGGCAACAAAATTAACTAGATGTGTATTTCCTGAAGGAAGTACAGATAGTGCTTTGAAATGGTGCCCAGGCTGCCCCTTTAAGAGAGACTTGCCTGCTGCCCCTGCAAGACTTTCAACTCAGGATCCGTTTTAACTGTGGGTGCCTCTCAGGGGTCACTTTGGTGGGCGGGGCCCCTCAGGGTCCGATTTGGTGGGCGGGGCCCCTCAGGGTCCGATTTAGTGGGCGGGGCCCCACGGTCCGATTTGGTGGGCGGGGCCACTCTGGGTCCGATTTGGAGGCCAGGGTGGCTTAGCCTCCGATTTGGAGGCCGGAGTCGATCAGCCTCCAATTTGGAGGCCTGGGTGGCTCAGCCTCCGATTTGGAGCCTGGGGTCACTCAGCTTTCGATTTAGCGCGCCGGCCCTTTAAGACTCGTTTCTGTGCGCCGGCCCTTTTAGAATCTCTTTGGTGCGTCGGCCCTTTAAGAGCCCGTTTGGCTCACTGGGCTTCTAAATCCACTTTGGCGCACATTCTCTCTCAGGGGCATGCGTCATGTGATGAAGCTAGATTTGCATTCGTGCTGTGGGTTTCGCTTTAAGAGCTGAAATTATCTGGCTGAAACTGTGTCCTGCTGGGGTCATGTGAAGTTCGTAGGCGTTGGCATAGTAACTGGGTCTGCCTGCGCATATCAATGAACTTAACTGCCATTTGAATCGCCTCAGGGCATGTTTTCTCTGTGGCAACATTTTCCCATTGAAATACATTTAGACAGTGCATTCCAATGACGGGAAAAAAAATTTTCAAAAGCAAATTGCGCAAAAACTACAAATCCAATCGACAAGAAAAATACTTAGCACACCACTCATGGACGCTGGCTTCGAAACGACACCTCAACGGAGTCTGTGCGTGTAGCGGTTCGGGCCGCATTAATTGCGGAAATCAACTGAATAATAATAATAACTAGATGTGTATTTCCTGAAGGAAGTACAGATAGTGCTTTGAAATGGAGCCCAGGCTGCCCCTTTAATAGAGACTTGCCTGCTGCACCTGCAAGACTTTCAACTCAGGATCCGTTTTAACTGTGGGTGCCTCTCAGGGGCCACTTTGGCCTCAGGGTCCGATTTTGTGGGTGGGGCCCGTCAGGATATGATTCGGTGGCCTGGGCTCCTCAGGGCTTGAACTGGTGGAGGGGATCACTCAAGGTCTGATTTAGTGGGCGGGGCCCCTCAGGGTCGGATTAGTTGAGCGGGGCCCCTCAGGGTCCGATTTGGTGGGCGGGGCCCCTCAGGGTCCGATTTGGTGGGCGGGGCCCCTCAGGGTCCGATTTGGTGGGCGGGGCCCCTCAGGGTTCGATTTGGTGGGCGGGGCCCCTCAGGGTTCGATTTGGTGGGCGGGGCCACTCTGGGTTCGATTTGGTGGGCGGGGCCACTCTGGGTCCGATTTGGTGGGCGGGGCCCCTCAGGGTCCGATTTGGAGGCCAGGGTGGCTTAGCCTCCGATTTGGAGGCCGGGGTCGATCAGCCTCCGATTTGGAGCGTGTCGGCGCGTTAAGACTCATTTCGGTGCGCCGGCCCTTTAACAATGACTTTGGCGCGTCGGCCATTTAAGAGCTAGTTTGGCTCACTGGGCTTCTTCTAAATCAACTTTGGTGGACATTCTCTCTCAGGGGCATGTGTCATGTGATGAAGCTAGATTTGCATTAGTGCTGTGGGTTTCGCTTTAAGAGCTGATACTATGTGGCAGAAGCTCTGTCCTGAGGGTCAAGTGAAGTTCGTAGGCATTGGCATAGTAACTGGGTGTGCCTGCGCATATCAATGAGCTTAACTGCCATTTCAATCGCCTCAGGGCACGTTTTGCCATTTCCCATTGAAAAGCATTGGAGACCGTGCATTCCAATGACGGGGGAAAAAAATTTCAAACGCAAATTGCGCAAAAAATACAAATCCGATCGACACGAAAAATACTTAGCACACCACTCATGGACGCTGGCTTCGAAACGACACCTCAACGGAGTCTGTGCGTGTAGCCATTCGGGCCGTATTAATTGCGGAAATCAACTTAATAATAAGAAGAAGAAGTTAGCAGCGTTCGGATTACAATATAGTGGTTTTTTCAAACCACTATAACTAGATGTGTATTACCTGAAAGAAGTACAGATAGTGCTTTGAAATGGTGCCCGGGCTGCCCCTTTAAGAGAGACTTGCCTGCTGCCCCTGCAAGACTTTCAACTCTGGATCTTTTTTAACTGTGGGTGCCTCTCAGGGGCCACTTTGGCCTGTGTGGCCCCTCAAGGTCCGATTTGGTGGGCGGGGCCACTCTGGGTCCAATTTGGTGGGCGGGGCCCCTCAGGGTCCGATTTTGTGTGTGGGGCCCCTTAGGGTCTGGTTTTGTGGGTGGAGCCACTCTGGGTCCGATATGGTGGGCGGGGTCCCTCTGGGTTCGATTTCGTGGGTGGGGCCCCTCAGGGTCCGATTTGGTGCACGGCACCACTCTGAGTCCGATTTGGTGGGCGGGGCCCCTCGGGGTCCGATTTGGTGGGCGGGGCCCCTCGGGGTCCGAATTTGTGGCCGGGTCCCCTCAGGGTCCGATTTTGTGGGCGGGTCCCCTCAGGGTCCGATTTGGTGGGCGGGGCCCCTTAGGGTCCGATTTGGTGGGTGGGACCCCTTAGGGTCCGATTTGGTGGGTGGGGCCCCTTAGGGTCCGATTTGGAGGCCTGGGTGGCTCAGCCTCCGATTTGTGGGCCAGGGTCGATCAGATTTGCATTTGTGCTGTGGGTTTCACTTTAAGAGCTGATATTATCTGTCAGAAACTCTGTCCTGCTGGGGTCATGTAAAGTTTGTAGGCGTTGGCATAGTAACTGGGTGTGCCTGCGCATGTCAATGAGCTTACCTGCCAGCTCACGACAGCCCCATGTTTTCCCTATGGCAAAATTTTCCCTTTGAAATGCATTGAGACAATGCATTCCAATGACGGGAAACATTTTTCAAACGCAAATTGCGCAAAAACTACAAATCCGATCGACACGAAAAATACTAAGCACACCACTAGTGGACGCTGGCTTCGAAACGACGCCTAAATGGACTTTATGAGTGTAGCAGTTTGGGCTGCATTAATTGCAGAAATCAACTGAATAATAATTAGATGTGTATTTCCTGAAGTAAGTACAGATAGTGCTTTGAAATGGTGCCCGGGCTGCCCCTTTAAGAGAGACTTGCCTGCTGCCCCTGCAAGACTTTCAACTCAGGATCTGTTTTAACTGTGGGTGCCTCTCAGGGCCACTTTGGCCTGTGGGGCCCCTCAGGATCCGATTCGGTGGCCTGGGCTCCTCCGGCCTTGAATTGGTGGCCGGGGCCCCTCAGGGGCCAATTTTGTGGGCGGGGCCCCTCATCGTCCGATTCGGTGGCCTGGGCTCATCCGGGCTTGAATTGGTGGCCGGGGCCCCTCAGGGTTCGATTTGGTGGGCGGGGCCCTTCAGAGTCCGATTTGGTGGGCGGGGCCACCCTGGGTCCGATTTGGTGGGCGGGGCCCCTCAGGGTCCGATTTGGTGGGCGGGGCCTTTCATAGTCCGAATTGGTGGGTGGGGCCACTCTGGGTCCGATTTGGTGGGCGGGGCCACTCTTGGTCCGATTTGGTGGGTGGGGCTGATTTAGTGGGCGGGGCCCCTCAGGATCCAATTTGGTGGGCGGAGCCCTTCAGAGTCCGATTTGGTGGGCAGGCCACTCTGGGTCCGATTTGGTGGGCGGGGCCACCCTGGGTCCGATTTGGTGGGCGGGGCCACCCTGGGTCCGATTTGGTGGGCGGGGCCACCCTGGGTCCGATTTGGTGGGCAGGGCCCCTCAGGGTCCGATTTAGTGGGCGGGGCCCCCCGATTTGGTGGGCGCTGCCTTTCAGAGTCCGAGTTGGTGGGTGGGGCCACTCTGGGTCCGATTTGATGGGCGGGCCACTCTGGGTCCGATTTGGTGGGCGGGCCACTCTGGGTCCGATTTGGTGGGCGTGCCACTCTGGGTCCGATTTGGTGGGCAGGCCACTCTGGGTCCGATTTGGTGGGTGGTGCCACCCTGGGTCCGATTTGGTGGGTGGGGCTGATTTAGTGGGCGGGGCCCCTCAGGATCCAATTTGGTGGGCGGAGCCCTTCAGAGTCCGATTTGGTGGGCAGGCCACTCAGGGTCCAATTTGGTGGACGGGGCATTTCAGAATCCAATTTGGTGGGCGGGGCCCCTCGGTCCGATTTGGTGGGCGGGGTCCCTCTCTGTCCGATTTGGTGGGCGGGGCCCCTCAGAGTCCGATTTGGTTGGCGGGGCCACTCTGGGTCCGATTTGGTGGGCGGGGCCACTCTGGGTCTGATTTGTAGGCCGGGGTCAATCAGCCTCCGGTTTGGAGCCTGGGGTCACTCAGCTTTCGATTTGGCGTGCCGGCCCTTTAAGACTCATTTTAGTGCGTCGGCCCTTTAAGAATCACTTTGGCGCGTCGGCCCTTTAAGAGCCAGTTTGACGTACTGGGCTTCTAAATCCACTTTGGTGTACACATTCTCAGGGGCATGCGTCATGTGATGAAGCTAGATTTGCATTTGTGCTGTTGGTTTCGCTTTAAGAGCTGATATCTGGCAGAATCTGTGTCCTGGGGGGCATCATGTAAAGTTCGTAGGTGTTGGCATAGTAACTGGGTGTGCCTGCGCATATCAATGAGCTTATCTGTCATTTGAATCACCTCAGGGCATGTTTTCTCTGTGGCAACATTTTCCCATTGAAATACATTGAGACAGTGCATTCCAATGACGGGAAAATGGTTTTTCAAACGCAAATTGCTCAAAAACTACAAATCCGATCGACACGAAAAATACTTAGCACACCACTCGTGGACGCAGGCTTCGAATCGACACCTCAACGGAGTCTGTGCGTGTAGCGGTTCGGGCCGCATTAATTGCAGAAATCAACTGAATAATATGAAGAATGAGTTAGCAGCGTTCGGATTACAATATAGTGGTTTTTTCAAACCACTATAATAAGAACTAGATGTGTATTTCCTAACGGAAATACAGATAGTGCTTTGAAATGGTGCCCGGGCTGCCCCTTTAAGAGAGACTTGCCTGCTGCCCCTGCAAGACTTTCAACTCAGGATCCGTTTTAACTGTGGGTGCTTTTCAGGGGCCACTTTGGCCTCAGGGTCTGATTTGGTGGGTGGGGCCCCTCAGGATCCGATTCGGTGGCCTGGGCTCCTCAGGGCTTGAATTGGTGGCCGGGATCCCTCAGGGTCCTATTTTGTGGGTGTGGCCCCTCAGGGTCCTATTTTGTGGGTGTGGCCCCTCAGGGTCTGATTTTGTGGGTGGGGCCCTCAGGGTCCGATTTTGTGGCCTGGCCCCCTCGGGGTCCGATTTTGTGGCCTGGGCCCCTCAGGGTTAAATTTTGTGGCCGGGGCCCCTCAGGGTCCGATTTTGTGGCCGGGGCCCCTCAGGGTCCGATTTTGTGGCCGGGGCCCCTCAGGGTCCGATTTTGTGGCCGGGGCCCCACAGGGTCCGATTTTGTGGCCGGGGCCCCACAGGGTCCGATTTTGTGGCCGGGGCCCCTCAGGGTACGATTTTGTGGCCGGGGCCCCTCAGGGTACGATTTGGTGGGCGTGGCCACTCTGGGTCCAATTTGTTGGGCGTGGCCACTCTGGGTCCAATTTGTTGGGCAAGGTCCCTCAGGGTCGGATTTGGTGGGCGGGGCCCCTCGGGGTCCGATTTGGTGGACGGGGCCACTCTGGGTCCGATTTGGAGCCTGGGGTCACTCAGCTTTCAATTTAGCGCGCCGGTCCTTTAACAATCATTTTAGCACGTCGGCCCTTTAAGAGCCAGTTTGGCTCACTGGGCTTCTAAATCCTCTTTGGCGCACATTCTCTCTCAGGGGCATGCGTCTTGTGATGAAGCTAGATTTGCATTTGTGCTGTGGGTTTCACTTTAAGAGCTGATATTATCTGCCAGAATCTGTGTCCTGGGGGCGTCATGTGAAGTTCGTAGGCGTTGGCATAGTAACTGGGTCTGCCTGCGCATATCAATGAGCTTAACCCCTTAACGACCAGGGGTATTTTTGGTTTTACATTTTCATTTTTCCCTCCCCTTCTTTCAAGAGCCATAACTTTTTTATTTTTCTGTTTATATGGCCATGTGAGGGCTTATTTTTTGCGGGACGAGTTGTACTTATAAATATCATTGGTTTTACCATATGGTGTACTCGAAAAAGGGAAAAAAATTCCAAGTGCTGTGAAATTGCAAAAAAAGTGCAATCCCACACTTGTTTTTTGCTTGGCTTTTTTGTTAGGTTCACTAGATGCTAAATCTGACCTGCCATTATGATTCTCCAGGTCATTACGAGTTCATAGACACCAAACATCTCTATGTCCTCTTTTATCTAAGTGGTGAAAAAAAATTCCAAAGTTTGCTAAAAAAGAAAAAAAAAAAAAATGCGCAATTTTCCGAGACCCGTAGCGTCTCCATTTTTCATGATCTGGGGTCGGGTGAGGGCTTATTTTTTCCGTGCCGGACTGACATTTTTAATGATACCACTTTTGTGCAGATACATTCTTTTGATCGCCTGATATTGCATTTTAATGCAATGTCTTGGTGACCAAAAAAACGTAATTCTGGCGTTTTGAATTGTTTTCTCGCTACGCCATTTAGCGATCGGGTTAATGCTTTTTTTTTATTGATAGATCGGGTGATTCTGAACGCGGCGGTACCTAATATGTGTATGTGGGATTTTTTTTTTACTGTTTTATTTTGATTGGGGCGAAAGGGGGATGATTTGAACTTTTATGTTTTTTTTTAATTTTTTTTTATTTTTAAACATATTTTTTTTTTTACTTTTGGCATGCTTCAACAGCCTCCATAGGAGGCTAGAAGCTTGCGCAACCCGATCGGCTCTGCTACATATGGGCGATGAGCAGATCGCTCATATGTAGCAGATTTTCTGCTGTGCTTTCAGCGCTGACCACCGGGTGGCGCTGAAAGCCATATGCCTGGAACAACCATAGAGGTCTCATAGAGACCTCTTGTTGTCCAGGCAACATGACGCCGACCCCCGATCACGTGACGGGGGTCGGCGATGACCTCATTTCCGGCCCGGCGGCCGGAAATGCTATTTAAATGCCCACTGTCAGCGTTTGACAGCGGCATTTAACTAGTTAATAGGCGCGGGCGGACGGCCATTCCGCTCGCGCCTATTGCGGGCACATGTCAGCTGTTCATAACAGCTGACATGTCCCGACTTTGATGCGGGCTCAGCGCCGGAGCCCTCATCAAAGCAGGGGAGATGTCTGATGACGGACTGTGTCCGTCATTGGACATTAAGGGGTTAACTGCCATTTGAATCGCCTCAGGGCATGTTTTGTCTGTTGCAAAATTTCCTCACTGAAAAGCATTGAGACAATGCATTCCAATGACGGGGAAAAAAATTTCTAACGCAAATTGCGCAAAAACCACAATTCTGATCGACACGAAAAATACTTAGCACACCACTCATGGACGCTGGCTTCGAAACGACACCTCAACGGAGTCGTGTGCGTGTAGCGGTTCGGGCCGCATTAATTGCGGAAATCAACTGAATAATAAGAATAAGTTAGCAGCGTTCGGATTACAATAGTGTTTTTTTTTCAAACCACTATAACTAGATGTGTATTTCCTGAAGGAAGTACAGATAGTTGTTTGAAATGGTATCCGGGCTGCCCCTTTAAGAGAGACTTGCCTACTGCTCCTGCAAGGCTTTAAACTCAGGATCCATTTTAACTGTGGGTGCCTCTCAGGGGTCACGTTGGCCTGTGGGGCCCCTCGGGGTCTGATTTGGTGGGTGGGGCCGCTCAGGATCCGATTCGGTGGCCTGGGCTTCACAAGGCTTGAAATGGTGGACGGGATCCCTCAGGGTCAGATTTTGTGGTCGGGGCCTCTGTCCGATTTTGTGAGTGGTGCTCCTTAGGGTCCAATTTTGTGGGCGGGGCCCCTCAGAGTGCGGTTTGGTGGGCGGGGCCCCTCAGGGTCCGATTTGGAGGCCGGGGCCGTTCAGCCTCCGATTTGGAGGCCGGGGCCGCTCAGCCTCCGATTTGGAGGCCGGGGCCGCTCAGCCTCCGATTTGGAGGCCGGGGCCGCTCAGCCTCCGATTTGGAGGCCGGGGCCGCTCAGCCTCCGATTTGGAGGCCGGGGCCGCTCAGCCTCCGATTTGGAGGCCGGGGCCGCTCAGCCTCCGATTTGGAGGCCGGGGCCGCTCAGCCTCCGATTTGGAGGCCGGGGCGGCTGGCCCTTTAAGAGCTAGTTTGGCTCACTGGGCTTCTAAATCCACTTTGGCTCACATTCTCTCTCAGGGGCATGTGTCATGTGATGAAGCTAGATTTGCATTTGTGCTGTGGGTTTCGCTTTAAAGGAAAGGTGCCGCAATTTTATATAATTTGCAAAAAAAGAGTAAGTAACAAAACATGTTGTTAAAGCAAATGTTGTACTAACCAGGATATATGGTTTGTTTGTAATAATGTTTTAATGTAGCCGCTGGGCGCTGCCATCTTGATTTGCAGATCTGTGGAGGACTCATACAGTCTGCAAATATGGCCGTCCCTGGACATAGGAGACTGCGTCGGGTCCCGACCCACCATGCAGCCTCATTAGCAGAGAACTGGGCACGCCCCTGTGGGCTGCACCATTTACTGCTGTAGGTGTGGCTGGGCGCCATTTTACTGTAGCCCAGTGCTATCTGCTGAGCTCCAATTTCTGCACCGTGCTTCCTGCTCCAGCTCCACTTTCCTCCTGCTCTGTCTCCGCCTCCTCACTCACACACAGCCCCAGTGATCTCTGGTAATCTGACACCTTTGCTTTTATGAGAGATTTTATGGCTGTCTGAGGAGGACAGTGACATATACAGCCCATATTCTAGTGTATAATTGGGGGGGGGGGGGCTGGAAGTTTCACCAGTGTGGGCATATCTGTAATACTGTTTCCTGTGATACTGCCTGCTGAGCCATGTATCTAATCCTCCCCTGTGTGATACTGCCTGCTGAGCCGTGTAACTAATCCTCCCCTGTGTGATACTGCCTGCTGAGCAGTGTATCTAATCCTCTCCTGTGTGATACTGACTGCTGAACCGTGTATCTAATCCTCTCATGTGTGATACTGTCTGCTGAACCGTGTATCTAATCCTCTCCTGTGTGATACTGCCTGCTGAGCAGTGTATCTAATCCTCTCCTGTGTGATACTGCCTGCTGAGCAGTGTATCTAATCCTCTCCTGTGTGATACTGACTCCTGAACCGTGTATCTAATCCTCTTGTGTGATACTGACTGCTGAACCGTGTATCTAATCCTCTCCTGTGTGATACTGTCTGCTGAGCCGTGTATCTAATCTTCTCCTGTGTGATACTGACTGCTGAACCGTGTATCTAATCCTCTCCTGTGTGATACTGTCTGCTGAGCCATGTATCTAATCCTATCCTGTGTGATACTGACTGCTGAGCTGTGTATCTGTTCCTATCCTGTGTGATACAGTCTGCTGAGCCGTGTATCTAATCTCTCCTGTGTGATACTGACTGCTGAACCGTGTATCTAATCCTCTCCTGTGTGATACTGACTGCTGAGCCGTGTATCTAATCCTCTCCTGTGTGATACTGACTGCTGAACCGTGTATCTAATCCTCTCTTGTGTGATACTGTCTGCTGAGCCGTGTATCTAATCCTCTCCTGTGTGATACTGACTGCTGAGCCGTGTATCTAATCCTCTCCTGTGTGATACTGACTGCTGAGCCGTGTATCTAATCCTATCCTGTGTGATACTGACTGCTGAGCCGTGTATCTAATCCTGTCCTGTGTGATACTGACTGCTGAACCGTGTATCTCATCCTCTCCTGTGTGATACTGTCTGCTGAGCCGTGTATCTATTCCTATCCTGTGTGATACTGTCTGCTGAGCCGTGTATCTAATTCTCTGCCGTGTGATACTGCTCTCCTGAAATACTCTATGCTGCTGTCACCCTGCTGGTTTTATGTGTGATCTACATAGTGGTATTGTGTATGATCTATATGGCGGCATTGTGTGTGAAGTATATGGCGGTATTTGTGATCTGCTAAAAGGGGACCCATTCTAGGGTGGTTATGGCTGAGCACCTGCACACGGGTCAAGGGTAATAGGTGCAGTCAGGGGAGGGCTGGTGAAGCAGCTGAAGAGAGGGGTCTCATTTTTATCGTTACTGTATGGCTCCATTCCCCCCAGCCTGCTTCCCAGCGTCAACCCGGACTGTGCCTATCGCCTCGCTTTCACACATCGCCAGGACAGAATCTGAGGAGGGTAATGGGGTCTCTGCATGCAAAGTCTGGATCAGAACAGGCCATCAATCAGCAGAAATGTTTCCTGGATTTCTGTGCTGCTGTCTCCCTGCTCCTCCCCCAAATATCTCCCTCTGTGCCCCCCATAGACCAGCGCACTGCTCTCCTGAAATACTGTGTGCTGCTGTCACTCTGCTCCTTCTACCATATATCTGTGTGCCCCCCATAGACCAGCACACTGCTCTCCTGAAATACTCTGTGCTGCTGTCACCCTGCTCCCTCCACCATATATCTCCCTCTGTGCCCCCCATAGACCAGCACACTGCTCTCCTGAAATACTCTGTGCTGCTGTCACCCTGCTCCCAGAATCCTTGCTGCCTGCCATCCTCTGTGACCGAAGACCCCATTCCTCTCCTCAGATCCCGTCCTGGCGATGTGTGAAAGCGAGGTGACAGGGGCCTGATATATGGAGGAAGGAGCAGGGTGACAGCAGCACAGAGTATTTCAGGAGAGCAGTGTGCTGGTCTGTGGGGGGCACCCTGTTCGGTGCCAGGGATTGTACATAGAGCGCTGTTTTATACACATGGATGGACCGTCTTCTTGTCTGCTCCACAGAAATCCAGGAAACATTTCTGCTGATTGATGGCCTGTTCTGATCCAGACTTTACATTAGGGTGACCGGATCTCATATGGGGGGGAAAAAATGCCGGAATCTTGTTCGTCTGGACCCCACAAAACGATTCCCCTTTCCAGATATTGAGAGAGCCAAAATTTGAGCTCGATCAAACGACGTTAACCCGTGCCGCTCGTCGCTCAAAGTTTGAAAAAATCCAAATTGAGGTATTTTAAGATTTAGGTATTTTGCATAGTCTGTTAGACTATAAAGAATGTGACAACAACATTGCAGAAATAGCCCTGACCAAGTTTTCGAACCATTTGTGGTATTTGAATGCAGAGTTGGTGGGATTATCGTTTTTTGATCCCACCATTACAGACAATGAAAAGTTGTTAATGGCTAATAAATTGCTCAGTAGCACAGATGAACCATCAGAGCACGCTAACCTACATGAGTTGATAATTTTACATAGTTATCTAATCTATTCTAGAGCTTTTGTTAAAGTAGTTTTTGAAACGTCAGAATATAATGCTCGGCATTTGCTTACAACTTGCAGGACATATTGCTTTTGTTCTTCATCTTTTGTCAGAAGGTCGTTAAAGTCGCTTACTTCCTACCTCTCTTAATTTTTCTTTCCTAACTTTTGGATTTACAACCCTAGCGTGCTCTGATGGTTCATCTGTGCTACTGAGCAATTTATTAGCCATTAACAACTTTTCATCGTCTGTAATGGTGGGATCAAAAAACGATAATCCCACCAACTCTGCATTCAAATACCACAAATGGTTCGAAAATTTGGTCAGGGCTATTTCTGCAATGTTGTTGTCACATTCTTTATAGTCTAACAGACTATGCAAAATACCTAAATCTTAAAATACCTCAATTTGGATTTTTTCAAACTTTGAGCGACGAGCGGCACGGGTTAACGTCGTTTGATCGAGCTCATATTTAGGCTATCTCAATATCTGGAAAGGGGAATCGCTTTGTGGGGTCCAGACGGACAAAATTCCAACATCGATTTTTTGCGGTCACCCTACTTTACATGCAAAGACAGTCAGTAACTTTGCAGGCCCCATCAAAATGGCTGCTCACTGTGTTCCTAAATGTCATCCTCTCTTTTCCCTTAGCAAGCACCCAGTAGGGGAGGAGAGGAGTGACACCACACCCATGTCAGCAGATTCCGCCCATACAGTGTCCATTTTAGGGCATGATCATATCAAAATCAAACATCATGGACACTGTACACCCATAATTTCTTCAGGACAGTAATGTGAGCTAGTTGTACACTAGGTTTTTGTGCCAAATTTCAGTATCTGCTCCCCCTAGTGTTAACAAGTGGAAATGCCAAACTTTTTAAAATTATTTTTCATATTTTACAAAATTAAAAACAAATGATAATATTTTTTAAGAAAATGTAAACATTAATTCTTGACATTTTTTCAATTGCTGAAAATTTTTTTTGGGGATGGCACCTTCCCTTTAAGAGCTGATATTATCTGCCAGAATCTGTGTCCTGGGGGCGTCATGTGAAGTTCGTAGGCGTTGGCATAGTAACTGGGTGTGCCTGCGCATATCAATGAGCTTAACTGCCATTTCAATTGCCTCAGGGCATGTTTTGTCTGTGGCAAAATCTCCCCATTGAAAAGCATTGAGACAATTCATTCCAATGACGGGAAAATGTTTTTTCAAACGCAAATTGCGCAAAAACTACAAATCCGATCGACACGAAAAATACTTAGCACACCACTCGTGGACGCTGGCTTTGAAACGACACCTCAACGGAGTCTGTGCGTGTAGCGGTTCGGGCTGCATTAATTGCGGAAATCAACTGAATAATAATAGTAAGAAGAAGAACTAGATGTGTATTTCCTGAAGGAAGTACAGATAGTGGTTTGAAATGGTGCCTGGGCTGCCCCTTTAAGAGAGACTTGCCTGCTGCCCCTGCAAGACTTTCAACTCAGGATCCGTTTTAAATGTGGGTTCCTCTCAGAGGCCACTTTGGCCTCAGGGTCTGATTTGGTGGGTGGGGCCCCTCAGGATCTGATTCGGTGGCCTGGGCTCCTCAGGATTTGAATTAGTGGCCGGGATTCCTCAGGGTCCAATTTTGTGGGTGTGGCCCCTCAGGGTCCGATTTTGTGGGTGAGGCCCCTCAGGGTCCGATTTTGTGGGTGGGTCCCCTCAGGGTCCGATTTTGTGGGTGGGTCCCCTCAGGTTCCGATTTTGTGGGTGGGGCCCCTCAGGGTCCGATTTTGTGGGTGGGGCCCCTCAGGGTATGATTTTGTGGGTGGGGCCCCTCAGGGTATGATTTTGTGGGCGGGGCCCCTCAGGGTATGATTTTGTGGGCGGGGCCCCTCGGGGTCCGATTTGGTGGGCGGGGCCCCTCGGGGTCCGATTTGGTGGGCGGGGCCCCTCGGGGTCCGATTTGGTGGGCGGGGCCCCTCGGGGTCCGATTTGGTGGGCGGGGCCCCTCGGGGTCCGATTTGGTGGGCGGGGCCCCTCGGGGTCCGATTTGGTGGGCGGGGCCCTTTCATGGTCCGATTTGGTGGGCGGGGTCACTCTGGGTCCGATTTGGTGGGCGGGGCCCCTCTGGGTCCGATTTGGTGGGCGGGGCCCCTCTGGGTCCGATTTGGTGGGCGGGGCCCCTCTGGGTCCGTTTTTGGTGGGCGGGGCCACTCTGGGTCCGATTTGGAGGCCAGGGAGGCTCAGCCTCCGATTTGGAGGCCGGGGTAGCTCAGCCTCCGATTTGGAGACTGGGGTCACTCATCTCTCGATTTGGCCCGTCGGCCCTTTAAGACTCATTTCGGTGCGCCGGCCCTTTAAGAATCACTATGGCGCTTCGTCCCTTTAAGAGCCAGTTTGGCTCACTGGTCTTCTAAATACACTTTGGCGCACATTCTCTTTCAGGGGCATGTGTCATGTGATGAAGCTAGATTTGCGTTTGTGCTGTGGGTTTCGCTTTACGAGCTGATATGTGGCAGAAGCTCTGTCCTTGGGGCGTCATGTGACGTTCGTAGGCGTTGGCATAGTAACTGGGTCTGCCTGTGCATATCAATGAGCTCAACTGCCATTTCAATCGCCTCAGGGCATGTTTTGTCTTTGGCAAAATTTCCCCATTCAAAAGCATTGAGACAATTCATTCCAATGACGGGAAAAAAAAAATTCTAACGCAAATTGCGCAAAAACTACAAATCCGATCGAAACGAAAAATACTTAGCACACCTCTCATGGACGCTGGCTTCGAAACGACACCTCAACGGAGTCTGTGCGTGTAGCGGTTCGGGCCGCATTAATTGCAGAAATCAACTGGAAAATAAGAAGAATAAGTTAGCAGCGTTCGGATTACAATATAGTGGTTTTTTCAAACCACTATAATAACTTATCAGCATTCGGATTACAATATAGTGGTTTTTTCAAACCACTATTGCAATCCGAACGCTGCTAACTTATTATATGGTGCTTTTTTCAAAAGCAATATAATAAAGGGGATGGGGGAACTACAATACCCAGAGAGATTAGCAAAATTAGGATTATTTAGTCTAGAAAAAAGACGACTGAGGGGCGATCTAATAACCATGTATAAGTATATAAGGGGACAATACAAATACAGTATCTCTCCGAGGATCTGTTTATACCAAGGAAGGTGACGGTCACAAGGGGGCATTCTCTGCGTCTGGAGGAGAAAAGGTTTTTCAACCAACATAGAAGAGGATTCTTTACTGTTAGGGCAGTGAGAATCTGGAATTCCCTGCCTGAGGAGGTGGTGATGGCGAACTCCGTCGAAGGGTTCAAGAGAGGCCTGGATGTCTTCCTGGAGTGTACCAATATTGTATCTTACAGTTATTGTTAGGTTCTTTAGAAGGACGTAGATCTGGGGATTTATTCTGACAGAATTTTATAGGCTGAACTGAATGGACTAATGTCTGTTACACGTACTCGCATACACACACACTCATACTCGCATACACACACACATACTCGCATACACACACACATACTCGCATACACACACACGTACTCGCATACACACACACACGTACTCGCATACACACACACACACGTGCTCACATACACACACACGTGCTCACATACACACACACACACACACACACACACACACACGTGCTCACATCCACACACGTGCTCACATACACACACACGTGCTCACATAGACACACACGTGCTCACATACATACACGTACTCACATATACACACGTACTCACATACACACACACGTATTCATATACAAACATGTACTCACGTACACGCACACATACTCACGTACACACTCACATGCACACACACTCACATGCACATGCACACACACACACGTACTCGCATACACACACACGTACTCGCATACAGACACACACGTACTCGCATACAGACACACACGTACTCGCATACAGACACACACGTACTCGCATACAGACACACACGTACTCGCATACAGACACACACGTACTCGCATACAGACACACACGTACTCGCATACAGACACACACGTACTCGCATACAGACACACACGTACTCGCATACAGACACACACGTACTCGCATACAGACACACACGTACTCGCATACAGACACACACGTACTCGCATACACACACACGTACTCGCATACACACACATGTACGTACTCGCATACACACACACACGTACGTACTCGCATACACACACGTAATCAC